>NC_090892.1:14014158-14031658 GCF_036669925.1 Montipora capricornis | reverse complement strand
GACACATCTTGAGGGAACTCCTATAGAAGACTTGTTGAGGTCTAGTCCCATTATTATGTCCTGCACTTCATGTATAAGGATTCCACGAAATACAAAACTATTTAAATAGGACTGTTTAATGTAATTAGTGGGATTTTTGGCACTAGTCGGGAGGTTTTGAGAAAGATTATTACCAACGTTTACGAAATAAGTATTAAACTGATCGGCGATGTTTTTTCTGTCTGTATAGTACGTGCCATTGTACAACAATTTATTTATTATTTTTTTAATCTTCATTTAGCTGCTTTATCTCATCGACATGGTCCAAGTCCCTCCCTTTCGTAACAAGGATGTCCTAGAGGAGAAAGTTTGGCCCCGTTACCGAGGAAAGCGTGCAGGCAAGCAAGCTAAAGAAGGAGAACTTTACAAGCGCCATATTATAACCACCATTACAAGGTCAAGACCAGCGAGCCGTAAAACTAAACCTGCGGCGTCCAATTCTGGACATACTCCCGCTAACTGTAAAGTTATTCATCTTGAAGCTCCCACGAAATTTCGCACTGCTTCTTCGCTTTTGCCGGCATATTTATGCTCTCGAATGTGATGTCTCTTTCACCAGAGATCGACGAAGTTCTAGTGCCATTTGCAATGCAAATCTGGACTTCTATTGCATCACGGAAACATGGCTCAAAAACCACATAGATAATAATTTCGTGTTGGTTTCGGGCTACAATATCATCCCTATAAACAGGGTAAGTAGCGATCATGGAGGTATTTGTATGTACGTCCGCGATTCTATCTCCGATATGATGTTTTATCCGACTTTATGGACGAGAACTTTGAAGTCTTGTGGGTTAAAATCCGCCCCAAGCGGCTCCCTAGGGGCATACTATTTATTATTGTTGGAACTGTTTACCATCCGCCGAGCGCAAACGACTCCTTGATTTTAGACTACCTGTACGAGTCACTATCAAAAATCGAAGCCTTTTTTCCTGACTGTGGCCTCTTTCTTTTGGGGGATTTCAACAAGTTAAACTGCTGTCGTTTAAGGAACGTTTTTGGTCTTCGTCAAACTGTCCCTTTTCCAACTCGTGGACAGAGTAATCTAGAACTAGTCTTCTAATCTTTTACGATGTGCCTAAGAAGTTGCCTCCTTTTGGGCTCTCCGATCACGATACCGTGGAAGTACGGCCTCTGGCTAGACAGGATGGTCCGAGGAATAAAATCCTGCTGAAATCTAGAGACTTGCGGACAATAAATCGTCTGGCCATGCGGACTTACCTCAACAATTCACGATCTTGCCCCGGAATACCTTCAACGCCTTTTCAGTCAACGAGATGCTGAATATAACTTGAGAAACTTAGAAGGCAAACTTACTCTATCCAAGCCAAAAACTAATTATTTTAAACGAAGTTTCTGTTATAGCGGGGCCTGTTTGTGGAATAATTTGCCCCAATACTTTTTTTTTAGCTTAACTGACGATTCTCCGTGTTTAAATAAAGTTTACTTACTTACTTACGAAGTCGACCTTGGTCGTCTGGTAGGATGCAAAGAGTCATGTGAAGACAAAACACACGTGCTAGAAACCATAATCAAGACCGGCTTGGATTTTGTACTTCCTCTTAAATCCAAGACGATCATTGCCAATGAACCACAACTGAAATCCTTAATTCACGAGCGCCAAACAGCCCTTGCTCGTGGAGATAAAGATTGTTTCCGCCGCCTTCAGAACCGTGTCAATCGCTTACAGAAGTCTTGTCGTGCTAAATATTATGAGTCTAAAGTCGAACAGCTGAGGGAATGTGAACCGCGTAGGTGGTGGAAAGAAGTTAAGTCGCTTGGCGGGATGGAATTAGCTACGCGCACGGATCCGATATCTATCTTGAAGCATATTGACTCAGGGCCTGTTTCTAGTTAGCAATGCGGTCCTTGCAAACGTCATTAACAATGCTTTTCTTGCTCCAATGAATATTTTTACTCCATTGGATCCTAGAATTTCGGTTCCCGCTCAACACACTGACACGCCGATTGTTACCAAGTTTTGTGTTCTAAAGAAGCTCATCACCCTTAATCCTGCCAAAGCTTCTGGACCTGACGGCGTGCCCGCCTAGCTTTTAAAAGAGAGCGCAGACTTACTGGCCCCAGTGGTCACTGATATTCTTAATTGCTCATACTTGGAGGCTCGGTTGCCTCAGTCCTGGAAGCATGCCAACGTTGCCCCCATTCCTAAGCAGACCCCTGTTTATGACGTTAACAAGCACTTGAGACCAAGTTCACTTACAACTGTCCTTTCCAAGTCGGCTGAGGACTTTGTGGTTGATCGCTATGTTAAACCTTCTGTACTCGCTAAGGTCATTGTCCCCCGTTCAAGTACAACCGAAGCCCTAGTTAGCATGACTCATGCCTGGTATAGTGCTACTGACGGTAACGGGGCGTCTGTGAGGGTGATTCTTTTTGATTTTAAAAAAGTTTTTGACCTCATCCACCACCGGATTTTGGTCAGGAAGCTGAATATATATATAACATCCCTGATGCTGTCATCTTATGGATTACCGACTTTCTCACCTCGCGCAAACAGCGTGTCAAACTCGGCCATGACTGCTTTTCGGAATGGGCGGGGGTTCCTCATCATGATCAACGAACTCGATGTTCCTGGCACCGATCTCTGGAAGTATGTTGATGATACCACCATTTCGGAGACGATAAGTAAGAACCAAGACAGTCACATTCAAGCTGTTGTTGATACCCTAGCAAGCCGCGCGACCGTGGATAAGTTCCAACTAAATGAGACGAAATGCAAACTAGAACCCTACTTCTTTCGATCCAGTTGTTGTTAATGGCATGCCTATTGATTTAGTTACTAGTGCCAAAATACTATGCCTTAACATCTCCAGTGATTTGAAATGGAATTGTCACATTGACTTGATTATTAAGAAGGCTAAAAAGCGCTTGTACGGCTTATCTCAGCTTAAACGCGCTGGTCTTGGTTCCCGTGAGTTAGTCCATTTTTTCCGCAATTATATTCGTCCGATCACAGAGTACGCCCGTCCTGTCTTTCATGACGGTCTCCCCGTGTACCTCTCCAACGAGCTTGAAGGAGTTCAAAAGCGGGCTATGTGCATCATTTTTCCTCTTTGCTCATATATAACGAGGCCTTGGTTGAATCGGGCCTAACTAAGCTTTCTGACCGCCGCCAGGAACTGGTTGATAAACTGTTAAAGAAACTTTTACAGAACGTCACGGTGGCCAATTTGGTGTACAGAACAATGCAGTAAAATGTCCTTTGGGAAGTTAACTCTATAAATATTCTGCAAAACTTGTGGGGTCATTTTCTACTGTTTTGTACACCAACATGGCCGTCTCATCACGTGGTTGAAAACCTAGCATTGTGCAACAGTGCAATCAGGAAAATTCGTTGTATTCCAATTCCATTTTAAGACTAAGTAATTTAATAGAATGAATTGTTTCCAGACACACCCACAAAACAAAACAAAAACAGAACACGTATTTTGAAATCGGAATGTTTTTTGCACATGATATGCGACTTGTAAATTAACACTCACGGTCGATCAGAATGGCCTGGATTCACTTTAACAGCGAGTCTGTTTCCGCGCATCCAATTTCTGTTTGCAGTCCTGGTGAATAAGTTAACTAGTAACTTTAATCTAAGAGCAAAATATGTAGATGACCATAACAATAGTTGAGATCATTCAGAGGTATTCATGCAGCATGCTGCCAATAATAGCAAATGAAATTGGCACTTCCTCAGAGGAACATGGCACGCGGTTAAATGGCCCTAAATGTAAAGATATGCTTATTGAGTTCCTCAGGTACAAGCCCTTTTCAACAACCCCAATATTCATCAATGGCTTGCCCATAGAGCAGGTTTCTACCGATAAGGTACCAGGGGTGTACATTGCGTCTGACTTGTCGTGGGGTTACCATTGTGAATATATTGTCAAACGTGCGCGCAAGCGTCTATATGCGTTAATGGTCCATCCAAACGGACCATTCTCGGGTGTCACAATTCCCTTTGTATCTCAAGAATGGAGAGAATTTCTTTTTGTTACCTTTAAAACATGTTAAAAGATCGGCTTTCCAAAACAAGCGGTTGCCAGTTTCGCAAATGGCTTTTCGCCCGAAAAGTTATCGGGACTTTCGAGAAACGGGCCCCTGGTTAAATCAGGTCTATCAAGTCAAGAGGTATATATTGCAAGTGTACTGTAGCCTAGTACGCCCTGTCTTAGATTATACGTCCCCTGTTTGGGCTGGCTTGCCCGATTACCTTAGTGATCTAATTGAATCCGTTCAAAGGGAAGCTTTGCGCATTATTCTTATTATTCTGCCAAACGCTTCGTTCGGGCTTGCAGACACTGTTAGAACGCCGAGGTCAAGCTTGCGAACGCTTTGCTCAGGCATTATCGGTATTATCGTCTCCCTGCATTGCTGGTCTGCTTCCTGAACGATCAAGCGTCAGCCATGGATACGGTCTCCGCTCGGGTACAGCTAGGAAGTGCGTCAACAACAACAGACTTCTGCGCACTTAAAAGTTTATTACTTTCAAGTACGGGTAACCGTTATTTTTGTCCTTGTAAGTTTTGCAATCTCGTGCCACTATGCATGTTCTAGATACTGACCCCTCTTGTAATTTAGCAAATGCTTCCAAAGAGAGAATAAACGTATTATTATTGCAAAACTGTATTCCGAGTAAAACTTTATCGGAAGCAGAAAAAACAGGCTTTCTGCGCAACTAGTTTTTGTTGAGGGAGGCCAACACCAAACCTCGATCAAAGGGCTTACCTACACTAGATATTGTTAATTGACTTTTCTACATACTAATTGATGCTTGAACTCGTGTCTCAACTGAAAAATTTCTTCATTTCAGTTAAACAATCTTCACTTTTATTTTCTTTCACAATAATTCCCTTACCTTCCAGCGAACGCTCTTATAGCACTTCCGTCTAGTTTAATCTTTAACAGTTCACTCGAAAAAAACATTGCCTCCAATCGAGATAGATATGTACTGACTCCGTACGAATATTAATTAAAGCTATGGTATTTATATTTTGCAGTTAACACATGTACGCATCGCGTACTTAGTTTAAATAACCGCCGTGTGTTCGCTCAACAGGAATAGCAGCATATCAATGGTTGATTTGATTATGTGTAATATATATATATTACAATTACTACTGTCCAACTACCACTACTTCCACTTTGATGATGATACTCCACATCACATTTCAACCTGATTTTCAAAGTTACATTTGTTTTTAAAGTAGTCAGTGTTACTTAAATCAGAAAATACGCGCATTTCAATTGAAGTTTTAAATATATTCAACTATCTACATTACGTTATGAGCATATACAGGATTAGCCCGATTTTTTCCAGGGGAAGAGGCGAATGTACACAGGCTAATACAGGATATAAACAGCTGTAAAGGTGTGCTGGCGATCGTATAACACCTTGAATTGCGAGATGACACAGTTGGGTCTTGATAGCATCTATAACTACTACAGACCGACCAAACTCTTTGATAGATTCGGATACCCAACTCAAGGTAATTGAGATGATCGGAAGCAAGAGTCATAAAAGTTAAGAGTCACTTTGAGGGAAAACCTGATCTCGTGGTCTACAGCGCAAAAATGAAGACATCGCTCTTTTGAATTCTGGGATTCTATAGGCATACAAAATGGGATTGACTAGTGAATTGGCATAAGCTAAAGTTGTCAAAAAGAAACTAAAGTGAATTGTTTGACCGGAAAACCCAAGGAGAGGTCTTTTGGAGAATACGAGAAAATATGAAAGAGTGTAAGGCAGCAACAAAGCTAAAGATACAACTGTTACTATGAAAAGTGTCTTGGTCAGTTTTCTTTCTCGACGTACTGCGCCGTGGTGCTGAGGACGAGTTCCGCAGTACATTTTGACGACGATCGACGAATACGAAACAAGGATAATAAAAGTGCAACCAGCCAATATTGACAAATATGAGTAAGACTCCCACAGACCGTCTAATATAAAAAGGGTGTATAGACACATGGAAGCGGAGTTTAGCACAGCGGGTAAACCAGATGAATGCAATGGATGCTTCAAAACTCCACTTTTTGAGGAGAAGATGCGCATATGGACGGAACGTGGCGTGCATGCGCTCCAAAGAAATTACAGCCGGGTTTGTCACCGAGGCTACTGAAAAGGACAAAAGGATAGCAATTAAAATACTTTCCCATGCTGGCGACGAATAGTTCTCCCAAAGGCTGCAAGCAAGTCCTGAAATGAACACGTCTATGCTCAGTGAGATTCCCCCAACACACAATTCTGCTATCGCCAGACTGATCACCAGGTACATACTACGCTTGCGAAGACTGGGCTCTTTGAGGTAAACAATGACTGCAAGGCCATTGACCGTTACTGTGGCAATACCTATTGTGCAAAGTATTGAAAGCCAAGCAATGCACTCCGATGGAGAAAACTTTCTTGATCGTCCTTCAAACAGCGTCCCATTTTGCTTATCCAATGAATTATCAGCCATCTTATTCATTAATCTGTAGAAAGAGAGCGCAAGAAGGTATTAGTCTGAGGAGACTTTACATAATTCCAGCGACGTTCATCCCAGAGCGAGTTACCTCCGGTTCCCTATTGTGGCTCTGCATTCGTTTAGTACATGATACCATCACAAAATGTCATGAAAGAACACGTTATACCGGCGCTAGTTGACTCCGGTTTCTGTACTGGAGCGAGAGTTTCATTTGGGTACAAATTCTTGCAACAGTGACAGGTAAACGAGGAAAACTCATACTTGTCCTCTGGGTGGCCTGGAACGGGTGTCACATGCACATACGATATAAAATCAAGTGAGCATCATCTAAACGCGATACGAAATCAAGTGGTCATCCCGTTATCGAAGTTTTCTCATGTAAACAACTATGACTTTTTTGCGGGGGTGCGTTGCCAAGGATGTAATTAGAGAGAATTTGGCATTCTTTTGGTCAGTTTCCAACTTTTGTAAACCAATGACCATGACGTCATTATGCCACGCCCATGGTCACGTGACCAATAAAAGAAAAGTCAAAATTTGTCTACGTGCTACACAATTTGGGTATTTAATCAGTGGTTTGATAATTTGTATTCGTTTTTGCATCCAGTCAAGCATGGTTCTTTTTATTTGGAAAAATGTTTTTTTTAGAGAGATAAACGATTCTGAAATACCCATAACATTTTCAAAAAAGATGATTTGAAAAAAAATCAATGCTTAGCCATATTCTGTATTTCTGTGAAACTTGCCATATTAAAAAAATTAATTCGATTTAAAGACCGACGGAAATTTAGCTTTTTCTCAAACCGGAAGTAGGTTTGTTTACGCATGCGCGGTTGATCTGAGAACGAGTTCGAAGAAGGGTGAGGAAAAACCTTCGATGCAAACAACAATTGGGAGATTTTTATCAAGTCTTCCAGGTCGGTGAGTGGGTTTTCTGGTCAGCTCACGATATGATAACGTCAGTCACCCGAAGTAACATTTCACTTCCCTAGCAACCCGCGAAAAATCCGTCTGTGGGCCCTTAATAAGGGATTTAAAGATGTACGACGTGGTCGTCAGAGAGAGCGCCGCAAAACAACGGTATTTGACAAGTATTCACCGAATTGGAGGTGGCTAGTGGTGGACATTTATTGAGCCGCGAATAAGTGGGGAGCTTACGCAAGAACAACGACGACACATCATCTCAAAATATAAATTCGCGTCGTTTTAATCGCTTTGTGACTATTTCAACCTTTTAAATATGTCATTGACAGGGGTGTGGTAGTTCCTCAAAAATGACACTGGTAGGAACGTCGCTTAATTTAGGGGAGAAAATGAAAATTTATCCTCAAGTGCTGACGTTATTCATAAATTAAAAAACCTCAAATTTGGCAATTTCACGTAGTTGTTTTGCTGACGACGACAACAGTGAAAAACAAACGTGCAGGGCGTGCAAAGCTATTGTTTTTGCCCACTAAAGATGCAAATTTGTGACGTTTTCGTTGCCGTCGCCGTTGTCGTTGCTTAAGCTACGCGGACGACGACGAGGGCTACGAGAACGTTGTTTAAAAATATTATTTCCTGTTTCCTGACATCTTCTCGTTTGCTGATAACCTTCAGGGGATGAAAGTCGATGAACAGAACATTTTAGTGTCATATGATGTTTCGTCTCTTTTCACAAACGTACAAGTGAATGAAACTATCGAAATCCTAGCGGAGAAAGCTTTCAAAGACGATTGGTTCAACAACCTTATAGAGCTGTTAGAGATTGCTACGAAAAACCAGCTTTTCCAAGTCGAAGGAAACTTGTATGAGCAGGTGGATGGGGTTGCCATGGGCTCTCCCCTCGGACCACTAATGGCACATGCGTTTATGTGCCATATTGAAGAAAAATTGAAAGACCAAAACAAGATGCCTGCTTTCTATAAGCGATATGTCGACGACACTCTCAGCAAAATGCCCGATGTTTCTTCTGCCTCTGAATTCTTGTTAACACTGAATGAAATATAAAACCCCTCACTCAGCTTCACAATGGAACTCGAAGACAACAGCAAGCTTCCCTTTCTTGGCATGGTGATCATCAGAAATGGTCCACGACTAGAGACGAAGGTCTACGTGAAACCAACCGATACTGGGCTTTTATTGCATTATCAAAGCCATGTTGACGTCAAGTATAAACATTCTCTACTGAAGACAATGTTAAACCGTGCTTTCAAACTCTCATCGAATTGGCAGTTTTTCCATCAAGAATGCGAACGTCTCAAAATGGTTTTTGCTCGCCTGCATTATCCTGAAACCCTCATAGAGAACACCATCAGAAATTTTGTCGAAATGAGAGTTACTGAGAATGTGTGTTCTAAACAGCAAGTATCCGATGAACAAGATGCCCCCATCAGAATTGTGTTACCGTTCAAAGACCAGAAATCGGCAAATGCGGTAAGACACCAATTCAGCGATCTCAGTCGAAAGATTAATGCCGTCGTCCAGCCTGTTTATGTAAGCAGAAAGATCAAAGGAAATTTCAAGCCGAAGGAACATAAACCTCCAATTGTAAACCAACAAAACGTTGTTTATTATTACAAGTGTGGTCTGTGTGATACATACTATGTCGGCTTCACGAGTCGACACCTACACTCAACGTGTGGAGGAACATAAGCGATCAACAATCGGCTACCACGTAAAGGACGAGCACGGAGGGGATCCGGATTCCATTGGAAACAACTTTGAGATTTTAAGGAAGCGTCAGAGTAAACTTGACTGCTTGATTTTGTGACTCGATAAGCGCGAAGTTATTTACTTAGCGTTTCTTAATGCCGCAATTTTTTTTTATTCTTTTGTGTTTGTATTGTTTTTAGGTAAATATTTTAGAGTTTTGGTCAGTATCTTATTAGCATTTTTTATAATCGATTACATGTATTTTAGCGCATTCAAAAAAATTTACTGTTCAACTTGAAAATGAGCGTCGAACGGTCGAAACGTCGTTGTTGTTTTTTAACGTTAACTTTTATAGTGAAATCTATTTCCTGTTACTGTAATAATTTTGCGATTACTGCATGTCGCTCGGTTTGGAAAGTGTGAGTTCACATTCCAGTAATAAAATTGGTGAGAACGGTGTGGATATTTAGAGATAAAATTGAAAATTCATCGTCAAGTGCTCTCGTCCTCCACATGACCTCAAATTTGATCATTTCACGTCGTTGTCAAGACGAGACCGGCAAAGCGATGTCTGACTCTCAAAATATAAAACGCACGTGCAGGGCTTGCAGAACTATTGTTTTCGCTAATTAAACCTTTTGCTTTGTGGCGTTTTCGTGGCTGTCGTCGTCGTCTTTGCTTAAACTCCCTAGTAAGTAAGAGAGGACGACGGCATCGCATACGAAAACGATAGTAGTACTAAAAATGTACTTGGCGTTATCATTTCGTGATGGATCTCAGTCATTCGGCATGGAAAGTGTGTGCCAGCTTCCCAGGAAAAACTGTCATGAGTAGTGTATTTGTCGAGGAAAAAAATTAGTATTTAGCATCGAAGGCCTGTGTCCTTTACATAACCAATTTTTTTTTTTTCATTTTCAAGACGAGAACGGTAGATGATCATGCCATTATTTTGTAGCGTTTTTGCTGTCACCTGAAACAGGGAGTACTAATTTGCATAGTTTGTTATTTTATTTTTTCCTCGGTGTTTTTGATCATGCAGCTAAATTACGTCTCGTCATTTTAGGACCGACAATTTATTCTCCCAATAAGATTGACGACGTCAGTCGTTTGAAGCTTGGTAAAATGACGTTACACCACGCCGTAAACGGTTGAAGGAGCTCAAATATGCATTATGATGCTAAAGAAGAATAAAACAATTATTGAATTCGGCTATGTTAAGGTATGAACAGTTTCCAAGACTGCGAAAAGAGCCTATGTAGGCGAGCAAGTTTATGTAGCTCGCTGGTTTTATTATCCGACTTGTTTCCCATGTCATTATGTGCCAAGTACTTTGCATATTTGAAAGAATATTTCCGCATCAGCCTCTAGCCTCATTGCATCAAATTTTCATCGATCAGCGTATTTCTTCATGTCAGCCTTACCTTAAATTGTTAAATCTTCCTTTTATCAAAACTTTTTAGCTTAAAGATCTCTTTCAAGAAATATTTGCTCCCGAAAAAAGTTCACTGACTGCCTCATATTGCATGCGAAAGACTTGCAAAAATAACGTTTTCGAAAAGGTGAGAGGATAATTGTTGAAACCATCCTCTGCATCCTTACCTTGCTTTACGTAGAAATGGAATTGCGGTGGTGTAGACAAATGGAAAAAGGGAAACGTGCAGGCAAAATGTGAAAGAAACGAACAGAATCAACGTAAACTGGAACTCATAAGAAGTGAATGCAGCACCTGACACCAGAAAACTTACTGCGTGTCCCGTTACGTCAAAATTAGAAGTGAACACGTGCACTAATATTTAGTATACGCAACCTGTTAACAGCTTACCGATGGCGATTGCTTTGGTTTTGTGAAAAAAAAAGAAAAAGTAAATGTTGAAAAGCCACATTCTTATTGCATTGTTTTGTGAAATAGGTACCCACGATATAGAGTTAACGCAATCCGAGATTGAAGGAATAAGAAAGTACACTAACAGTTGCTTAAACTGAATGAGAGCAAAATAGATCATCATTTTCGTTGCCAAATTGCAATATTTAGAGCGTACTAGAATTATAAACGACGGAAAGCTACTGTTGGACTATGATTTATTTAGCGACTCCGGCAAAAACTACTGTTATAAAACAATTAACTACTTTTCAGGCAAGAGAGTCATTTTTTTTTGTCCCTTGTCATCTTTTTTATGGGATCCGTTGAATTTCTATCACATCACTATTTAAAAGACTTCAGACATGGACATGCTGGTTGCAATTCAACATAACATTTGAAAAAGGTTGTTCTTTGGGTAAAAATTCAAACTAGAACCGCGAAATCCACCATTTCCAACATCATTTAGGAAAAAGCTTCGGGGATATTTCCAGTGCTGCAAGACCGTGAGTCGATTGAAGGATTTTACCGCAACGGAATCGTGGATTTTGCGGAAATTTAAACTGATAATTCATTTAATTCTTCTGTATAAAATTGAAAGTCTGTAATATAAACATAGTGTAATGATATCATATACTTACAGTTCTAAAGGGATGAATTAAATACCGTTGAACCTGTATATAACGGCCACCCTTGGGACTTCAGGAACTGTCCGCTTAAGTGGCTGCTTTATACAGGGTCACTAAAAATACTCAATGGGCGTGGTCTAATGCCAATTTAATGGCGTATCATACAAAAACACTTCATGCATGGAAACAGTAGGACAATCAACACTCTTTGAAGCGATCGATACTTTAAACAAAGTTGCAAACTTGTAAACTTAACGGTATAATATACGTAACACGGTGTAAAAGTATTGTGCAATAAATTGCCCTTTCCTCTTCTACGGTACACAGTCGGCTGTATTTCTATGACTTACAGTTCATATAAAAAGATCTCATTCCGTCATTTCATGGTTGTTGCGTTCAATGAGCAGTTATAACGGAAATGTTGCTAATTAAAAGTAAAATTTTATACAATACTGTACAAGTTTAAGTCATAGAGTAAGAATTACGGCGACTTAATAAAATCGAACATGTACGTCTGGCGTTTTGGCATTTGAAACTTGTTTTTGTAGAGCAAGTCGCTAGCTGTCGACACTGCTATATAGTGATAATGAATCGCATTTTAAACAATAAAATACCGCATAAAATGAGTTTCTTTTCAAGGGTGGCCACTTAATACAGGTAAAAATAACAAAGAAAGACAAATATAGGACTGCTACAGGGTGGCCGCGTAAAACAGGTAACAAATACAGCGTTGGTATAAGCAAAAAATCGGGACTTTGAAAACTGGCCGCTTAATACAGGGCCGTTATATACAGGTTCGACTGTAAGAGCTTAAATTTCCGCAAAATCCCGCGAAATCCGTTCTTCCGCCACTGCTAGGAAAAACCTTTCAGTCGACTGTCTCGCAGCACTGGAAGTATTCCCGAAGCGTTTTCTTATTTCTGTTGGAAATAACGCATAACCATTCACAGAACCATTGCCAAAATGCCGTACGAAGTGGTATTCGGAATCTCTCGGAGAAAAGAAATCAAAAAGCCACAAATGACAAGTCACAGTTACATTAAATACAGAGCATGAAAATGGTCAATAATTCGAAAAAGTGGATGAGCCAGATATTGAAGGAGAGCGGTGTCTGACACTTGCAAACTGCAGACCGTGGAGTACAGACTAACCCTAAATCACAGTTATTAAAAGCTAACCGTTGTAAAATAGGTGCTTAGACTTAAATATTGCTTATCAGCGCTATTTTAGGCAGTCTGCAGTCTACGGTCTGCAGTTATCATAGACCTGAAGGGTGAGAAGAAAAAGAAGACTAAAGTTCGAACTTCAGGATTATGTGGCGCTGAAAATTAATAAAATGGAAAAAGAAACGCCCCTTCATCTAAATGTGCTACTTGCTCAAATTGTACAACTTGGAGGGAACTGTGCCAAAATAATAACAAAGTTTGGATTTACCACTACAAACAGACTCAGCGAAATTAAAAGAAACCCCAAATATTTTATTTGATAATTCAAAAGAATAACACTTACAAGAGCCTACAAAATGGCTTCTGGTCAAGAGATTATGACATCCTTTTTCCTGACTTTTCAAAGTTTTGTTTTCACTTGCTTTTGATTATTACAAATTCGAACTGAGTAAGCAAAAGATAGAGCAAATAACTAAGCAAATTAACAATAAACAATACTTCATGTATGTTTCAGTTCTTTTATTCCTTTTGAAGATATTTCAATATTGTTGTCCCCTGCCCTCCTAAGGAGATTCATAAATGAACAATGTCCTTCTAAAAAGCCCTGAGATAGAAATATCATGCACAGTATGCCTAACACCAACCTTAGTGCTAACCATTTAAAGTCAGTGCCTAGACTTAACAACCTCTGGGGTTTTATAAAATACTCATGAAAATTGTAGCTACACTAAGTTCATCCACTCACCTCTAGGACCAATTTACTTACCAATATATCACACGTATTTGCTAATAATTGATGGATTTTTGTTGATGTTTCCTAATTTAAATTTCAACCTAGTTTGAAATAAAAATGGCTTATTGTAGGTTGAAATTAAAATTAACCTGAATTTAAATTTAACGCTAACATTGATATCATATTGTTTTTTTTTCTTGTCTATTTTAAAATCGTTTTGCGCCACTCAGTCCCTTTGTAAACAGTCTGCTTCGTTTAGTGATGCACTAGTCAATTGAAGCCACGACCCCACTCCACCCCGGGACATAGCGGGGGAGTATCGGGGACATGGCGGTGGTTTTACGCTTTTGGACTTGTGCATTTTTCCGGGGGAACGGGGACAGTAACAGATTGTTAAAATTAGCGGCGATGTTTCGTGGGGCTTGTAACGCTAGTCTCAACGGGGTAGGACTGGGTCAAAGCATCGAAAAACGTTCCAGCGTCAACATGGCAGTGACAACAGAGAAGGTAAGCTATGAAATCTTTTTTAATCATCTATTCTTTCCCCCATCATGCCCACTTGCTATGAAGAATGGCAAACGCTTATTTGTATCGTTAAGTAGGGCTGTACGTTTCTCTCTCTTCATTTCCACAGAGCTTTTGATTTCAAACTGAATTATTCACTTCCACGTTAAGTTGTCCACCGGGGGCCCGGATAAACTCTGTGACCGTTAATATCTAAGTCTTTCGCATAATTTCGATAAAATCCAAGTCCATGAAATCTAAGTATTTTTACCTGAAGTGTTGTTTGTGGTAATCCTTGTGGCTGAATTTTAGTGATTTGAAGGGTTTGTGTTCGACGTTCAACTAAGCGTACCAATAGAAAGACAAGGGTGGAAAGCTCGATTTCGGATCGCTCCAGCACCGAGCCGATTTTCACCAAAAAATTCCCAGAGAGTAGGAGAGGTTTCCTCTCAAACCAATATATCTGAAATCTGTTGAAAACTCGAAGTGCTAGACCTCAAATGATGTCAAAAAATCCAGCATTCGAAGCTCCAAGGATGCGTAGCTGGATTTTCATGTGCAGGCTTGCAACCGTCATGCCATTTGCTCCTTTCTGATTGGATGAAAGGGCGTGACGACTGCAAGCCAGCACACGAAAATCGCCCGTAGTTTGAATAGACCAGTTTCGAATGCTCACGTGTGGACTGGATCTAGCTTGAAATGGAGGCTAAGGCGGGCAAATCTTTTCAAATGCAAATTAATTTGCCCGCATTAGCCTCCATTTCATGCTAGATCCAGTCCAATCGTTAGAATACAAAACTGGCCTATTGACAAGTGCATTATACTCTGTGTGAATTTTCTCCAAAAAGATCAACGGTTTTTGACTTTTTTTGGGTAGGGTTATTCTTTTTATGCATGTGAATGGTAAGGTTTTTTTTAAATTGAACCCCTTTCGTTTTGTATTAATCTAGTCAGTTTTTGTTTTTTCGACGATGCAATCCCACTTCAAGTCGATATCAACTATTTGTATCAGCTAATGTATTTGTTTTTGCTTCTTTGTTTATTCGTCTTTGTACAGTGTTTGTGTATGTTTTTATCACAGTTTAAATATGTTTCTTCGTGTGTTTATGTGTGCATTTGTTTCTTGAGTACAACCTAAATATCTTGATGTCCAGGTATGACCCTAATTAGATGCCCGCGGATTTCAATCAGCGTCCCGAAGTGTCCCCTTACTTTTCTCGCCAACTTCAGCGTCATTCGTGACTCGAAATACAGACAATTTACGTCACAAAGTGTCCCCCAGATGCTGCTCTTTAAGGAAAGATTAACTGCTGCATTTACCCAAAGCTAAAACCAAAGCTAACCTTTATCCTTATCTTGTTGTTGAAAATAGGTAGCAAATGCTTAGACTTAAAAGAGACACTTCGTGTTGGATATCAAAACTGGATATGCATTTAATTAGGGTCAAACCTTGACATAAGTGGAGAGATATGTTCTCACTATTTAAATAATTTTTCCACATGGCCCAGCCGCTCAGTGCGATTAACGAGTAGCGAGTAACGATTTGCTTTATTTATATGCTGTAATTTCATGAATTTACAAATGCATTTACATAAGAAATCTGTTCTACCTAAAAGCCGTACATGTGACAGTCGATTAATTAGTATAGGCAATGATATGATTTCGAGTGTAATTTGGAATAAAATAAGCAGTAATAAGCGAGCAGTAATAAGCGAGTAATTTTTTTCAAATTCAAACAATTCTTAGTCTTTGAAAAAATTACGAGTGCTTATTTATTCCAAATTGTACTCAAAATTATACGATTACTTATTAATGATATACATGAAAAATTTTTACCTTTTTTTAAAAGAGTGTTTTCACGTGACGTCACGGCGGTCATGTGGGTGTACCTATATAATGGCACGGCAGCCATGTTGTTGTACCCAACTAATCCTCCGGGAATTAGTTCATTTCCGAGTTGCTGTTTGTCTCGGTTTCGAAGTGAGTCTTGGTGCTCAACTATTGAAAGGCAAATGGAGTTTTATTTGCATAAGAATACGCAACTCATTTCCATTTGAATGGTTGTGCACCAGGACTCCCTTTGAAACTGAGGCATGCAGCAACTCGGAAATGGGCTATTGAGGCTCTATTATCAAGTAAACGTTTTCTTTCGTTTCGGTGAAAAAAACAAGGTTACTGACCACGTGAGTTAAAACACTATTGCACTTATTTCAACTATCTGCGCTGATTTGACCATTCTGCACTCTGTTTGGGACACGTGCCACATAATCCTGAAGTTCGAACTTCAGTATTTTATTTCTTCTCCCCCTTCAGGTCTATGATAACTGCAGACCGTAGACTGCAGGCTGCCTACAAATAGCGCTGATAAGCAGTATTTAAGTCTAAGCACCCATTTTAGAACAGTTAGCTTTCAATAACTGTGATTTAGGGTTAGTCTGTAGTCCGCGGTCTGCAGTTTCAAAGTGTCAAACACCGCGCTTCTTCAATATCTGGCTCATCCACTTTTTCGAATTATTGACCATTTTCATGCTCTGTATTTGATGTAACTGTGACTTGTCCAATGAAAGAGCGTGATGAAATTAGAAAAATTGACAATTTTGAGGCCACTGACATTTATGTGAGAAATTTTACAGTGATTTTAATGCTTAAAAACGTAAGTGACATTTATATGGAAAACAGTCGCTGGATGGCAAGCTTTGCCTTTTTTTTAATCGACAAGGTCACGTGACACGGTCATGCAAAACCCTATTGACGTGCTCTAAGCCAAACGACAACCTGAAATCTTTGCATGTATATTGTGTAAGTTAAAATATCTTATAAATTCTAAAATGCACGACTTACAGTGCATATTAAAGTAACTTAATGGTTGTTGTCGATGAAAACTTAAATGTTACGCTGTAATTAATTCTTAAGGGCATTCACTGAACGAGGCAATATTTTTAAGTGAAAGCGAAGTTGCTTACGAGCAACTTCCATCTTAACGTTTAAATCAGAATTTCTAAAGTTATAAGCCTTAGGTTCTCGCTGCTCGGTGAACTTATCCATCACGTACTGGGTGGCCATTGTGCGTGTAACAGATAAAGGTAGCTTTCACTTTGCCTCATCGCCGCCATGTTGGTGGACGAAAACAAAAGATCTCTCATTAGCTTCTTTGTTCTTCCACCAGCAATTGTGCATTACAGCATTGTTATATGTCTCTAGAGATTTGGTTGCAAACAACCTATTGGTCGGTAATTGTGCTGCTCTTTGAATATAGGAGAGACGTCAGCAATTTTCAGGTCTCGTGGCAAAGTGTTGGTTCCAATAGAAAGATTGAAGAGATTAGGTAGGGATTGTTATACGTAGGAAGAAGTAACATCTTTATTTCGACACGGAGTTTTATAAAATTGAAAGATACAAAGTGTCAAAATTTGGTCACCATAAAATTCGTAAAGGTGGTTTGCAACCGATCGCCACGAGAC
>NC_090892.1:13999158-14011658 GCF_036669925.1 Montipora capricornis | reverse complement strand
ATTAAAATAACACCTTGCTGATGCCGATGGTATGGGAGGCTAGTCTTCTCACAAACCGCCGCTTCCAATAACTTTCTTCTTTAGAGTACACAGCAGATCATTACAAACTTTCACGCCAGTGAATGAAAAACTATTTCTGCAATAATTAGTGTGACATTTTGGAAGAGCAATGTTCAGTTTGGAAGATCACTTATAGAAGAGTTAAAAAAATCGTTTAAAGATCCCTGACGTGTACATATACTGAGGGGCAAGACCATAATGTTTTAAACATCTGATTCATTGGATCTTTTCGAGAGAAAGAAGCAACGGTAATAATACGCGCTGCGCGATTTTGAAGTGTTTGTCAATTAGCCAGTGGTGTTTCACCCAAAGAACCCCAAACAACACAGCAGTAAGTGAAATATAATTCAATTATTGCCTTGTATATCTGTATGTTTTCAATTTTTAGAACTGACTTAACCCTTTTTAAAATATCTAAATTGTGAGTGACTTTTTGTGTAATATTCAATGTGGGAATTCGCCAATTTTAACACCGAGGCATCTTCTCTAAATCAGTGTCATGCAAAGAAAGAGCTATACCCCCACTTCGAGGCTAGTAGTAGTAGTAGAAGAAACTTTATTAGTTTCTAAATTGGGAGATATACCATACTAATGTGGGGACACAAATAACAATAAATAACATTACTTACACAAAAATACTACCTACTAGATTCTAAATTAATTTATATATACATACATTCATAAATTATAATATAAGAATTAAGAAAGCAATTGAGAATTACAAAGAGCACAGCCCCTGGAGCCATCGTCTAACAAAGAACTGAGGTCACGCTTACGTATACTGTTGTTGAAACTGGCTAACGATGTAACTGATCTGTCTGCAGTTGTCAGTTTGCGCCATAATGTGGGCGTTACATAGCGCAATGGATGTTTGCCATACGTCACTGTGTTAAATCTGGCAATTGAGAAGTCGAACTCTCTTAAAGGCCTTCCTTCAACCGACAGGCATTGCGTGCCGTGGAACATTTTTCATTTTTGAAAATCCCGCCAAAGCTGAAATTCATCCAGTCGGATCGCTACGATAAGCAATGTGAATTTCCAGAACAAACACAAACGATCGGCAATCCTGTCGGTTGAAGGTGGCTTTTAAATTATAGGACGAGTTAAAGTCCCTGAAAGATGTCGAAGGGCTTAGGTTGTGTTTGACTTTGTACATCAAAATGCATATATAGGTTAGCCACTCTTTGTCTTGAGCCTATCACCATATAAAATCAGTCCTCAGCGCATTTAGATTAAGCCTGCTGACAGACAACCAGGGCGCTATAGAGTTAAGATCGTCAGACATCTTATGCTACAATGTTGGTAGATTGCAACCCGAAAACGTCAAGTCCGTGTCGTCAGCAGATTATCTCGCGACTCCATACTCCCAACAAAGTCATGCAGGAAAATCATTTACGTAAATAAGAAAGAGTAGCGAGCCCAGAATGGAGCCTTGCGGAACCCCACAATTTATAAAATCTGACGACAAACTAACGCCATAAAATAACATTCTTTGAACTTTCTACTGTCAGGCCTTTTCGCAACCCACAGTTAATGTTGAGGAAGGGCAACAACAAACCTCGGTCAAAGGGCCCACACTCGATATTATTAATCGACCTTACTACATTGTAATTATCTGATTGCACTCACGTGATAAGACGGCCATGTTGGTGCCAAAACCGTGAATAGAAAAATGTAGCTCAAGTTTTGCAAAATAATAGAGTCAAATTCCCTTTTTCGCTATTGTTCTTTCCGTCACCATTGCCGCCGTTAGGCGCAATCCGATAATTGATGCTCGGACTTCTTTCATTTCTTAACCGGAAATTTCTTCAATGAAACGGTCCTCACTTCAATTTTTTTCAGAATTTTCTTAACTTCTCGCAAACGCTCTTATGGAACTGCCGGCTTTACTCTTTTCCAATTCCCTCGACGCTGCCCAAGCTATCGCGAGGTCATGGGCCGATGTAAAAAGTGATCTGCTGGAACAAAAGTTAAAGATAGAGTGAAGAAAGATATCAGAAGAACATGGGGGCTTACTGACCCTAACCTCCTGGTCTCTCATTCTTCAACATCAGTGAAAATAGCACAGAACCATTCATCACAAAACCCCATGTGCTCACAATTATTAATTAAAACACTTAATCCAATCGACATATATTGATTCTATGAATATTAATGTTATGCTAATTATCCTTTGCATTAGACACGTGAACGCATCACGTGCCTATTTTAAATAACCGCCATTGTGTACTCGCGCAACGGGAATAGCATGTACCATCGTCGCCTTATGAAATGGAAACTGAGTGTTACTAACTAATATACTACCAATACTACGGCACTACTACTTGCGAAGATGACGATAATGATGATAATAACATTTGTTTCTTAAGCAGTTGTTCCTTAATTAATACGCACTTTCTTGTTCAAGTTTTGAAAATTCAACTATCTACATTGCGTTATGAGAATTTATAGGATATAAAAAGCAGCAAACGTTTGCCTTTGTCGACATCAAGCGATCGTGCAACACTGTGAATTGCGAGAGGGCGTATTTCGAGCTTAAGAGCATCTACATCTACTACAGACCGACCAAACTCTTTGATAGATTGATATGCAACTCAAGGTAATTGAGATGATCGGAAGCAAAAGTCATAAAAGTTAAGAGTCACTACTGAGGGAAAACCTGAGCTCGTTGTCTACACCCCAAAAATGAAGACATCGCTCTTTTGAATTCTGGGATTCTATAAGCATACAAAAGGGGATTGACTACGGAATTAGCATAGGCTAAAGATTGCAAAAAGAAATGCAAATTATTTTTTTGTCTGGAAAGGGCTGTTTTGGAGAACATGAAAAGAGTGTACGGTAACAACAAAACTAAAGATACAACTGTCACTATGAAAAGTGTCGTGGTCAGTTTTCTTTCTCGACTTCCCGCGCCATGGTGCTGAGGACGAGTTCCGCAGTACATTTTAGCAACGATCGACGCATACGAAACAAGGATAATAGAAAAGCAACAAGCCAATATTGAAAAATACGCTAAGTAAAACTTATTAAAACGATAGCCTTGGGCATATAAGTATATGCAAGCCGAGGAGTTTAGCACAGCGGTAAACCAAACGAACGCAACTGATGCTCCAAAAATCCACTTCTTGATGAGACGATGCTTAAATGGACGAAACGTGGCGTGCATCCGCTCCAAAGAAATAACAGCAAGGTTTGTCACGGAGGCTACTGGAAAAACCCAATAGACGGCAAATAAAATAGTTTTGGCGGCTGGCGATAAATGGCTCTTCCAAAGGTTGCATTTATGTCCTGAACTGAACACGCCTTTGCTCAGCGAGATTACTCCAACACACATGTCTGCTATCGCCAGACTGATCACCAGGTACATACTACGCTTGCGAAGACTGGTCTCTTTGAGATAAACAATGACTGCAAGGCCATTGACCGTTACTGTGGCAATACCTACAGTACAAAGTACTGCAACCCAATTAATGCACCCCGATGGAGAAAACGTCGTTCTAAGTAGTCCTTCATTTTGTGCGGTATCCAAGGAATAATTAGCCATCTTACTCATTCACCTATAGAAAGAGAACAAGAGAAAGTCTCAGACGTTTTATAGGAATCCCTGTGTTAAGACTCAGAGATTTTACTCTTTCTAACGCCAAGCAATTTTACCCGTCGATGGCGTAAACGAGTGAAGTGAGCAAGGACGACGGCATCAGATACGAGAACGTGATACGTGATACGTGAACGTGAACGTGGAAAGTGTGTGCCAATTTCCCAGGAAAAAAGCTGTCATGAATAGTGTGGATTTGTGGAGAGAAAACGGCAAATTCATTTTCGAAGCCCGGCTCACGGACCGTCCAGATAACCTAACATTTTTCATTTCGTCGTTGGAAAGACGAGAACGGCATATGTTAAGCGTGTAGGGCGTGCACAGCCATTTTTTGCAAATAAAGGCCATTATTTTGTGGCGTTCTGGTTGTCAACTGAAAAAGTGAGCACTCAGTATTTGCATAGTTAGTCATTCCCTTTTTTCCTGTTTTTGATCAACTAAAATACGTCCCGTAATTGAATTTTACTACAATTACGGGAACGAAAGTTTGGGCAAATGATATCACACCAAGCCGTAAACGTTTGAAGGGACTCATGGAAGAATGAAACAATTATTGAATTCAGCTGCAAACGGTTTCGACATTTCCTTCAAAATCGTTCGACTTCGTTGAAAGGTGTTGAACGATGTTGAGAGATTGAGGTTCGCGAGAAGCCAGGTATTCAGTCCCAGGCTACAACCGCATATGTTTCTATAGTTACGGACTTGTTACTGTGAATATGGACATAGATACGTGATTGAGAGACCGATCAGTGCGAACGCGCATACCCAACAATGTTGAAAGAGTCGCGCAAAAACGGCTTGAACTTCATGCAACATTCGCGATGACAAAAGATCTAGAAATGTTGAATTGTTGTTGAAGCAAAGTTTAAACGTCTTTTAATTCATTCATAATCGATTCAACTTCGATTCAACATGTTTCAACAGGGTTGAAAGGGGGGAGCAAACTGTCTCAACATGGTTGTTCGACAAAATCGAACGCATGTTGGAGTGGTTTGCCCGATCCCTTACGGTACCCGAAGGCCCGAGATCTCCCGAGGATTTTCATATGTTTGTCAGTTTCTGTCAAGTAGCTTGCATATTTTAAAGAATATTTTCCGCCTCGGCCTTCAGCCTTATCGTATCAAACTCTCTTCGATCTGCGTATTTCTTGATGTTAGCGTATTTCTTGATGGTAGCGTCACCCGGCCATAAATTGTTGGATGTTCCGTTCATACTTTTTTTTCTGAAAGATCTCTTTCAAGAACTTGACAGCGAAATAGCATCTCCGGGAAAAAGTCCTCTGGCTGCCTCATATTATGTGCCACCGACACACTTAATTACAGAAAAAAAACCTTTTCGAAAAGGTGAGGGGTTCTTAAAACGGCTAAAAGGAAACTCTTACCTTGATTTATGGTAGCACTGGAACTGCAGCGGTGAAGACGATTAGCAAAAGGAAAACGTGTAGGCAAAGTCATTTGAACGAAGAAATGAGCTGTACTCCAACTTGGACTCATGAGAAGTGAAAGCAACACCTGCCGCAGAAAGCTTGCTGTGTGTCCTTTTACGTCAAAATTAGAGCTAAATAAACGCATTAATATTTGGGCAACCTGTCAATAGCTTACCAATAGAGATTGCTACGGCTTTATAAAAAAAGGAAAAAGCAATCTCTTACCTTGATTTATGGTAGCACTGGAATTGCAGCGGTGAAGACGATTAGCAAAAGGGAAACTTGCAGGCAAAGTCATTTGAACGAAGAAATGAGCTGAACTCCAACTAGGACTCATGAGACGCGAAAGCAGCACCTGGAGCAGAAAGCTTGCTTTGTGTCCTTTTAAGTCAAAATTAGAGCTGAATAAACGCATTAATATTTGGGCAACCTGTCAATAGCTTACCAATAGAGATTGCTATGGCCTTATGAAGAAAAGGAAAAAGCAAACAGTAACGACAAACTTCGGTCGCGCAATATCACCGAGGGCTATTTAAATATTTAAACACGATCTGGGTTGAAAAATTAATACGTATACGTTCTCGTTGCATTGCCCTGTGTAGTATGAACACACGATATAAAATTTAAGCAATGATTCGAAGATTAAGAAAGTGCAATAAAACTTTCTAAACCTGATTGAAAGCAATTGATGAGTCGTCAACTTGTTATTTTCAGAGCATAGGACTAAACGACAAAAAAAATCACTTGGACTAAGCTTTATGTGGCGATAGCGGCGAAAAACTAACTGCCATTACGGAACCATATTAACCACTTTTCAGGCAAAAGAATTGTCTTTTTGTCCCTTCTCATATTGCTTTTTTTTGTCCAGTTTGATGAAACTCCAGGTGTGAAACCATGACAAGCCAAGAGAATTCAAGTAAAATTTGTTGTATTAATTACAAATGTAAAACTACACTGAAGATCAAAAAAGTCAAATTAGGCCGGAACAAATTCTTTTAATGCTTTCAATAATTAATCCACCTTGACGTAGCTATATATAGGTTGGCAGTCGTATCAATTGTAGCAGTCATATTTTCTGCTGTTTTGAACAATTAAGACCCTGCGGAACAGTTATTTTGATCGAGTCGTAAATTAAGGCGCACAAGGAAGGCTTGTTCCACTAGTGTCAGTCTGTTTGCATTGTTTTTACTCAATTGGATTGGCTATCTGTTAATTTCTTTGATCATTGACCTATCAGAATCCTTTAGTTGGTTTGTTACTTTTTTTGCATTGAATTTACCTTTTCTGCACTGTGTTACCTGAAAACTGCACTTCTCTTAGGCCTGATTCCGAATGGAGAAATTTTTCATGCATATTATGAATAGTGATATAGCGTGTGAAATATCTGGAATATAGGCAACTTAACATAGAATGCATGACGGGAAAAGGGTACGTAAATTTTATTAACAGAATATTCAATATTACATTTTTTGCCGTTAAAAGAGGCTCAAACCAGTTTCAACACTTTCACGAGACCTTGTTATTAGAAGGATTGACACTACAACACTTAATCACGTAACAGCTATGTTATCATGTGTTATGGTACAATGTGAAACATCAATTATTGCTGAACAAAATGCAGTCATTTTTGTGACTTAACAAGTTACCATGGCAATAGGAAAGCCTTGTCGCAGAGGGTCTAGCAACGACTCCATGAGACTGTAGGCTTAGGGACCACTCCTGCAAAGCATGTGCTTGGATCAAGAATCTTTTCCTCCGTGTAAAAGCAGTCGTTAGTTGTGTTAGTGAATAAAGAAAAATCATAAGTTGTTCCAAGCAAATGGTAACTTAGGTATGGTGGTAGTGTGACTACCGCATAGGCGGTTATAATAAGTTACCATGGCATGATGATGCAGCAACGACGATGATGGCATTTCATGATGAAATAATATATGAGTTAAATTTCCTATATCACATCTCTCTGAGAGATCTTTTGGTAGCTTTATTGCTGAATGAAAGGATTAGTTTTAAAAGAAACTGTTGTGTAGTGTCCGTAGAAGAGTAAATTAAACAGGAAAATTTGGTTTTATCAGACAAGATGATAAAAGGACGAATTGCCACCGTGAAAAGTTTGAACGGATTACGCTTTTAAACGTTATCCCTTTGCCAGTCCGATACACCATTTTACAGTTCTGTGCTCTATTACCATGCCTTTGAATAAAGTTGAATAAATAAATTTTCGAAACATTAAATGAATGTTTTAAAACTTTGCCGATAGTTCTATTTCACATAGCTGATTACTATTCTAGAGGATGTTTCAGTAGTTCGTTCCGATAATTTGTTCACTTATATTTCAGTAATTATTACAAATACTTATTGGAAATTTAAGTATGTTATTCCTTATTGATTTTACATCGAATATCTTAAATATTAGTAACTAGAATGGCTTCCTTTATTTTTTATGTTAGTTTCTAAGCGGCGGTGCAGAATATCGCGCGATCTCCTGAAACATGTCGAGAGTTAGCATTTTTTCGTCCGAACCGTAGTCGCCTTCTCAGCTCGTCCAGTGTTTCAGGGGGTGGATCTTTGTATGTTGTATCGTCAATGATGTTCAGATCAGGTGAGTTTGCCGGCAAGTCGTCAATGGGTATAAAAGTTTGGCAAATTCTTCTGACACCATGTCTGATCCGCCTTTGAAGTGTGCACCGCCGCTCCGTCCTGCACAAAGGTCATTGCCTTCTTTGAGCTAAACAGCTTTCTTTTCGTCGGTCCGTCTGTAACGTGCCGCCTTGAGGTTAACGGTTTCACTTCTGTTTTCTACAATTTCTTTGATTCATTACTTGGAGGTTGAGGTCTGGCCACTGGGTAAGATGTGTAACTTCGTCGGACCACAACCCGTCATGCCTCCCCACACCATCACCTTCGCACTTTGTTTCACCTTGGTATGAGGGCCCAATACGATGTGGTTTTCTGGATTCGGGTAATGAACTAGATACTTACGACACTCATCTGTAAATAGGAAGTTCTCCCAATCTTCCGCCGTGAGCTTGGAGTATTTCCTGGCAAATTTCAATCTTCATACCGTCGTGCTGGAAACGTTGATATTGTGATGTTGAAGTTTTTTAGCAATCTTTCTTGTTGAATTTTTACGTTTATGCTTAGATTTCGTGATCATACTTCTTGAATATTTTGTGAAAACAGACGGCCGTCCGCTCCTTGGTTTGTCCTCCTTCTTTATGACCACTTGTTCCTGACCCTACGTTCGGTCTTTTTAAACATGCAATTTGGCAATTTCTTCTACTGAATGGCCAGATGACCGTAAAATAGCTGCCTGAGCTCTAGCACAAATAGTGACTGCATGACAATGACTGTGATTTCCGTGAAAGAACAGACAAAATCCAAAAACAAAGGCAATAAATACGAAAACAGACAGTGGGCGGAAAAAATATGGCGGGATATAGCACGCGCCCTTGCACATTCTGCGCGAAAATTCAAAAGTATTGTCATTTGTTCAAATGTTAGATTGAAATTGCTTTGAACAATAATTATTATTATTTAGATAAATGTATTGACTGAATCAGTTTCAATTTGCCTAAAGATACATTAAGTTCTTCAGACAAAATGCAATTTTCACAATAAAAAAGGGGAGTCACGGAGTTCATTTTCGAGATATGAGCAAGTAAAGACGAAATATTGGGTGTTCTTGGAGAGCTTTCATGTTTCCATAGTAACCTATTGCGTCCCAATAGTGGGCGCATTTTGTTAAGGAATAATTGGTGTTGCCTATAGTGCCATAACATTGCTGTTACGTCATACAGTATAATAGTTATAACCCTTCTAATGAAAAGGCCTCTTAAAAGTGATGAAACTGGCTCCAGCCACCTTAAATTTCAAAGATAGCGGGAGAGGGTTTGCCCGTTTACCATTGAATCAACCCATTTTATGTCAAATAAAAATCCTTTCTTGCAAATAGCGCTGATAAGCAGTATTTAAGTCTAAGAACCCGTTTTAGAACAGTTAGCTTTCAATAACTGTGATTTAGGGTTAGCGTTTAATCCTGAAATCGAGGCTTAGCGCTTAAACAACTTGGTGGCCAAGAAGAATTTGAAGAATTTGGTGGACGAAAACAAAAGATCTCTCATTAGCTTCTTTTGTTCTTCCACCAGCAGTTGCACATTGCAGCATTGTTATGTGTCTCTAGAGATTTGGTTGCAAACAACCTATTGGTCGGTAATTGTGCTGCGCTCGCCGTCTTTGAATATAGGAGAGAGGTCAGCAAATTTAAGGTCTCGGGGAAAAGTATTGGTTCAATAGAAACATTAAAGAGATTAGGTAGTGATTGTTATACGTAGGAAGAAGTAAGATCTTTATTTCGACACGGAGTTTTGTAAAACTAAAAGATACAAAGTGTCAAAATTTAGTTACCATAAAAGGTGGTTTGCAACCGATAGCTAGAGACAGAGATAAGAATGCTGCAATGTACAATTTCTGGTGGAAGAACAAAAGGAGCTATTGAGAGATCTTACCAATATGGCGGCTATGACGTTGCGTGAAAACCACCTATAAACCAAAGCTCTATTAACTGCATACAATAAAGAGAAAAAATACAGTAGGTTACAATAGGGAAGACATCTGTTTACAAACATTGCTTTTCTTATTCAAATTTTTACCAACCACAGGAACAAAAGGACTTTTAATGACAATGGGTGACGTCAACGATATCTTACCAAAAGAGTGTTTTCATATGACGTCACGGCGGCCATGTTGATGTTCCAAATCAAAGAAATGGCGGCCTGGATGGTGTACCAAACTAATCCTCCGGGAATTGAACTCTGATTTTTATGCAAATACTTTCTTTTGTTTGAGTAATCCAATATGGCTGCTGGTCACGCGAGTGAAAACGCTCTATTAAATTAAAATGAGTGTATGCGTAAAATTAAAATAATGCTTTGCTGATGCCGATGGTATGGGAGGCTAGTCTTCTCACAAACTGCCACTTCCAATAAGTTTCTTCTTTAGAGTACACGGCAGATCATTACAAACTTCCACGCCAGTGAATGAAAAACTATTCTGCAATAATTAGTCTGACATTTTGGAAGGGCAATGTGCAGTTTGGAAGATCACTTATAGAAGAGTTAAAAAATCGTTTAAATATCTCTGACGTGTACATATACTGAGGGGCAAGACCATAATGTTTTAAACATCTGATTCATGGGATCTTTTCGAGAGTAAGAAGCAACGGTAATAATACGCGCTCTGCGATTTTGAAGTGTTTGTCAATTAACCATTTGTGTTTTACCCAAAGAACCCCAAACAACAAAGCAGTAAGTGAACTATAATTCAATTATTGCCTTGTATATCTGTATGTTTTCAATTTTCAGAACTAACTTAACCCTTTTTAAAATAACTAAATTGCCAGTGACTTTTTGTCTAATATATAATGTGGGAATTCGCCAATTTTAACAACGAGGCATCTTCTCTAAGTCAGTGTCATACAAAGAAAGAGCTTACCTCACTCCGAGGGTAGTAGTAGTAGTAGAGAAACTTTATTACCTTATCAAAACGTTCTAGTTTGGTAAATATTCCACACTAATGACAATAAATAATATTATTTACACAGAAATACTACCTACTAGATTCTAAATTAATTTTTATATACATACATTCATATATTATAAAATACGAATTAAGAAAACAATTGAGAATTACAAAGAGCATAGCCCCTGGAGCCATCGTCTAACAAAGAACTGAGGTCTAACGATGTAACTGATCTGTCTGCAGTTGTCAGTTTGCGCCATAATGTGGGCGTTACATAGCGCAATGAATGTTTGCGATACGATCACTGTGTTAAACCTGGCAATTGAGAGGTCGGACTCTCTTAAAGACCCATCTTCAACCGACAGGCATTGCGTTGCCGTGGAACCATTGATCCCGCCATTATAAATCCCGCCAAAGCTGAAATTCATCCAGTCGGATCGCTACGATAAGCAATGCAAATTTCCATAACAAACACAAATGATCGGCAATCCTATCGGTTGAAGGTGGCTTTTAAATTATAGAAAGAGTTATATTCCTGAAAGATGTAGAAGGGCTTAGGATGTGTTTGACTTTGTACATCAAAATGCATATATAGGTTAGCTACTCTTTGTCTTGAGCCTATCACCATATAAAATCAGTCTTCAGCTCATTCAGTTTAGATTAGGGCTGTTGACAGACAGCCAAGGGGCTATAGAGGTAAGATGGTTAGACAGATTTTGCTGCAATGTTGGTAGATTGCAACCCGAAAACGTCAAGTCCGTGTCGTCAGCAGATTACCTCGCGACTCCATACCTTCAACATGCAGGAAAATCATTAAGGTAAATGAGGAAGAGTAGTGAGCCCAGAATGGAACCTTGCGGAACCTCACACTTTATAAAATCTGACGACGAGCTAACGCCACAAAATAACATTCTTTTACTTTCTACTGTCAGGCTTTTTTCCAACCCACAGTTTATGTTCAGGAAGGGCAACGACAAACCTCGATCAAAAGGCCCACACTCGATATTATTAATCGACCTTACTACATTCTGATTCTTTGATTGCACTCACGTGATAAGACGGCCATGTTGGTGCCAAAACCGTGAATAGAAAAATGTAGCTCAAGTTTTGCATAATCATAGAGTCAAATTCCCTTTTTCGCTATTGTCCCTTCCATCACCATTGACGCCGTCAGATGCAATCAGATAATTGATGCTCGGACTTCTCTCATTTCTTAACCGGAAATGTCTTCAATCAAACGGTCCTCACTTCAATTTTTTTTTTCAGAATTTTCTGAACTTCTCGCAAACGCTCCTATGGAACTGCCGGCTTTACTCTTTTCCAATTCCCTCGACGCTGCCCAAGCTATCGCGAGGGCATTGGCCGATGTAAAAAGTGATCTGCTGGCACAAAAGTTAAAGATAGAGTGAAGAAAGGTATCAGAAGAACATGGGGGCTTAAACCCTAACCTCCTCAGTGGTCTCTCATTCTTCAACATCAGTGAAAGTAGCACAGAACCATTCATCACAAGACCCCATGTGCTCACCATTATTAATAAAAACACTTAATCCAATCGACATATATTGATTCTATAAATATTAATGTTATGCTAATTATCCTTTGCATTAGACACGTGAACGCATCACGTGCCTATTTTAAATAACCGCCATTGTGTACTCGCGCAACGGGAATAGCATGTACCATCGCGGACTTTTGAAATCAAAACTGAGTGTACTAACTAATATACTACCAATACTACTGCACTACTACTTGCGAAGATGACGATGATGATGATAATAACATTTGTTTCTTAAGTAGTTGTTACTTAATTAATACGAAATTTCTTCTTCAAGGTTTGAAAATTCAACTATCTACATTGCGTTATGAGAATTTATAGGATATAAAACAGGAGCACCCAACGAC
>NC_090892.1:13964158-13994158 GCF_036669925.1 Montipora capricornis | reverse complement strand
TTATTTTGCTGCAAAACTGACTGAGCCATTTCTGAACGGATGGATAGATAGATAGAAAGATAGATAGATAGATAGATAGATAGATAGGTAGATAGATAGATAGATAGATGGATGGATGGATGGATGGATGGATGGATGGATGGATGGATGGATAGATAGATAGATCAGTACACCACGCACCACCACTAACTTTGTCTTTATCTGTGTATGATGCCTCAAGAAACTTGTCACACTTCAAACTTTCGTACGTTTTGCGTGTGTAAAAGTATATTTTTCTGATTGAAACAGACGCAAATGGAGCCACCTATTAATATATTATTCTTTGGATAGAAACACACTATGTGGATATAGGAGTCCGAAACACTATCAAGCGAAGACTTAGGGCTATGGAATTACAAAGATGGCTAATTGAAATGAATAACGACTAGCCTATTTCAGGCTCCCAGATAGACGGGAAACTGCGCGCGAAAAACGGGTGGGAACTGGGGTCGAGGTGTTTCGCACGCAGTTTTTGCTTTTCGCTTTGCGGATTTGCCGATTATCTCGGAGCCTGGAAAAGGCGAAACAGATGCTCACCGAAAGAGCAATATGACAATCAATCGAAAATTGAAACGATAGACAATAACAACTATGAAGATACCTCCGCGAGGTCACCAATACCCAAAATGTTTCTATAAATACTAAAAAATGGCTCGAGCCCGTAGGGCGAGTGCAGTTTGCAGTCTTTGAAACAATTTACGAGTGTCCTACGGGATGTCCCTCGGGTATCCATCGTGATGCATACGATTTCATCGTTTTGGACGCCATCTTGTGTTACGGCTTGCCCAAGTTAGTCAAGTCCTGTTGGACGGGGTTAATAACTGGATGGTTGACCTTCCGGCTATGCACCCTGGGGAGTCACGCTGTTTGGCTATCCAGCGAGAAGGGCTACTGACATCACACAAAACTGATATTGCATTAGAAACAGGTATAAGCAAGGAGATAACAGTCAAAATACCAATAGTGTGATACCTTCACACTGAATTAACACTAGGAAAGGGTACAAAAACGATTCTCCCCAAAATATACAATTACTTTCAAATGCCTCGTCGATGACAAAACAGGACTCGAACGCACCTCCTTAATCCTTGATTTCTGCTAGTTAATAACATGCATCAGGAGGACATGAAAAATCCGAGAGAGTTTATTTTAATTAAGCAGAAACAACGCACGCTTACCGCGGCGCCAAAAATTGCGTCATCCGGGGATCGCATTGGATTGGCTATCTGTTAATTTCTTTGATCATTGACCTATCAGAATCCTTTAGTTGGTTAGTTACTTTTTTTGCATTGAATTTACCTTTTCTGCACTGTGTTACCTGAAAACTGCACTTTTCTTAGCCATTCCGAATGGAGAAATTTTTCATGCATATTATGAATAGTGATATAGCGTGTGAAATATCTGGAATATAGGCAACTTAACATAGAATGCATGACGGGAAAAGGGTACGTAAATTTTATTAACAGAATATTCAATATTACATTTTTTGCCGTTAAAGGAGGCTCAAACCAGTTTCAACACTTTCACGAGACCTTGTTATTAGAAGGATTGACACTACAACACTTAATCACGTAACAGCAATGTCATGGTATAATGTGAAACATCAATTATTGCTGAACAAAATGCAGTCATTTTTGTGACTTAACAAGTTACTATGGCCTAGCAACCACTCCACGAGAATGTAGGCTTAGCGACCACTCCTGCAAAGCATGTGCTTGGATCAAGAATCTTTTCCTCCATGTAAAATCAGTCGTTAGTTGTGTTAGTGAATAAAGAAAAATCGTGTTCGTGACAACCTTTGCAAAAACACCCGATATTTTGGCTGTAGTTGCTCATATCTGAAAAACGAACTCGGTGACCCCAATTCTTTATTGCACACAAGTGATCAGCAGGCCAAGATGAAAGTCTCCGCAAAGTTTTAAAAAAATTCCGTGGAGCTGATTCAGAGCTATCTTAAATTTCAAATTTTTAAGATGGCTCTGAATCCGCTCCACAGAAATTTTTTTAAACTTTGCAGAAAGTTTCATTCTGGCAAGCTGATTACATTTCAGAAATAAAAAGTGGAGGTTTTTGAGATATGCGCAGCTAGAGCGAATTTATGGGGTATTTTTGCAGGGCTTTCCTGTTGCTATGGTAACTGACATGGTAGCATAACATTGCTGTGAAGTGATACAGTGTTAGGCCCGTTCCAAACGTCGAACTTTTCACGTGCCGAATCTAATGCAAATGAGCGAAAACAATAGATTTCCTCATTTGCATTAGATTCGGCACATGAAAGTTCGACGTTTGAAACGGGCCTTATAGTGTCAATCCATCTAATAAGAACGTTTCTTTCTAGTGTTGACACTGGTTTGATCCACCACGGCGACATACAAGTAATTCTTACGTGAAGTACTATTTTTGTGAGGATCGACAAGTACAGTCCACTGTATACATAGAGTGTGTCTACCATACAAGTCCATTATGAAGATGAGCTATAATTAGTTGAAATAAAAGTCGTTCCAAGCAAATGATAACTTAGGTATGGTAGTAGTGCGACTACCGCATAGGCGGTTATAATAAGCTAAATGATGAAATATAACAAGTTACCATGGCATGACGATGCAGCAACGACGATGATGGCATTTCATGATGAAATAATATATGAGTTAAATTTCCTATATCACATCTCTCTGAGAGATCTTTTGGTAGCTTTATTGCTGAATGAAAGGATTAGTTTTAAAAGAAACTGTTGTGTAGTGTCCGTGGAAGAGTAAATTAAACAGGAAAATTCGGTTTTATCCGACAAGATGATAAAGGACGAATTGCCACCGCGAAAAGATTGAACGGATGACGCTTTAAACGTTATCCCTTTGCCAGTCCGATACACCATTTTACAGTTCTGTGCTCAGTTACCAGGCCTTTGAATAAAGTTGAATAAATAAATTTTCGAAACCTTAAATGAATTTTTTAAAACTGCCGATAGTTCTATCTCACATAGCTGATTACTATTCTAGAGGGTGTTTCAGTAGTTTGTTCCGATATTTTGTTCACTTATATTTCACTAATTATTACAACTACTTCTTGGAAATTTAAGTATGTTATTCCTTATTGATTTTACATCGAATATCTTAAATATTAGTAACTAGAATGGTCTTCTTCATTTTTTATGTTAGTTTCTAAGCGGCGGTGCAGAATATCGCGCGATCTCCTGAAACATGTCGAGAGTTGACATTTTTTCGTCCGAACCGTAGTCGCCTTCTCAGCTCGTCCAGTGTTTCAGGGGCTGGATCTTTGTACGTTGTCTCGTCAATGATGTTCAGATCAGGTGAGTTTGCCGGCAAGTCGTCAATGGGTATAACAGTTTGGCAAATTCTTCTGACACCATGTCTGATCCGCCTTTGAAGTGTGCACCGCCGCTCCGTCCTGAGCAAAGGTCATTGCCTTCTTTGAGCTAAACAGCTTTCTTTTCGTCGGTCCGTCTGTAACGTGCCGCCTTGAGGTTTAACAGTTTCACTTCTGTTTTCTACAATTTCTTTGATTCATTACTTGGAGGTTGAGGTCTGGCCACTGGGTAAGATGTGTAACTTTCGTCAGACCACAACCCGTCATACCTCCCCACACCATCACCTTCGCACTTTGTTTCACCTTGGTATGCCCCAGGAACGTAGCACTCCTGAGGGCCCAATACGATGTTGTTTTCTGGATTCGGGTGATGAACTAGATACTTAAGACACTCATCGGTAAATAGGAAGTTCTCCCAATCCTCTGTCGTGAGCTTAGAGTATTTTCTAGCAAATTTCAAACGAGGCCTTCTTTGCCCCTCTCTTAAAAGTGGTATCTTCTTTCGCTTGAAAGCTTTCCAACCTTTGTTGGTCAATCTTCATACCGTTGTGCTGGAAACGTTGATATTGTTGATGTTGAAGTTTTTTAGCAATCTTTCTTGTTGAATTTTTACGTTTATGCTTAGATTTCGTGATCATACTTCTTGAATATTTTGTGAAAACAGACGGCCGTCCGCTCCTTGGTTTGTCCTCGAAGGACCTTCATTATGACCACTTGTTCCTGACCCATCGTTCGGTCTTTTTAAACATGCAATTTGGCAATTTCTTCTACTGAATGGCCAGATGACCGTAAAATAGCTGCCTGAGCTCTAGCACAAATAGTGACTGCATGACAATGACTGTGATTTCCGTGAAAGAACAGACAAAATCCAAAAACAAAGGCAATAAATACGAAAACAGACAATGTGCGGGAAAAATATGACGAGACATAGCACGCGCCCTTGCTCATTCGGCGTGAAAATTCAAAAGTATTGTCATTTATTCAAATGTTAGATTGAAATTGATTAGAAGAATTATTAAGATAAATTTATTAACTGAATCAGTTTCAATTTGCCTAAAGATACATTAAGGTCTTGAGACAAAATGCAATTTTCACAATAAAAAAGGGGAGTCACGGAGTTCATTTTTGAGATATGAGCAAGTAAAGACGAAATATTGGGTGCCCTTGGAGTGCTTTCATGTTTCCATAGTAATCTATTACGTCTCAATAGTGGGTGCATTTTGTTAAGGAATAATTGGTGTTGCCTATAGTGCCATAACATTGCTGTTACGTCATACAGTATAATAATTATAACCCTTCTAATGAAAAGGCCTCTTAAAAGTGATGAAACTGGCTCCAGCCACCTTAAATTTCAAAGATAGCGGGAGTGGGTTTGCCCGTTTACCATTGAATCAACCCATTTTATGTCAAATAAAAATCCTTTCTTACAAATAGCGCTGATAAGCAGTATTTAAGTCTAAGAACCCGTTTTAGAACAGTTAGCTTTTAATAATTGTGATTTAGGGTTAGCGTTTAATCCTGAAATCGAGGATTAGCGCTTAAACAACTTGGCGGCCAAGAAGAATTTGAAGGAGTCGCGAGGAACGAGGAACTCCTTTCTTCATCCACGCTTCGTCCTTTCCTTGGTCTCTTCATAGCTACGGCACACAAGCCAAGTGCCTGAGCCACATCTAGTTCTTCGTCCATATCCTGCAAAAGCCGCTTTCTCGATAGATTTTTCTTCTTTAAAAACACTTGTATTTCCATATCTTGCCTTTCTTGGCGACGTCGAGTAATGGACTTAAGAAGTTGTAATTCCGTCCGTCCGTTGTTCGTATACTCGCGCGCGTCAAGTTTATTTGGCGCCGAGTTTCCACGTCTCCAGTGGCTTCCGAGGATAGAACCCAGCCTTTTTCAGAAAAAAGTTTTTTTTTGTTTTCTGTTAGGTCGTCTACTTTTATGCGTCTCGTTTTAATACCAGACGGCTTTAACGTCTCAGAAGTTAAACGCGTCTTGACGACTTTAACGTCTCTAGCATAAAAACGGCCATTTATGTGGAAAACAGCCGCTGGATGGCAAGCTTTGCCATTTTTTTTATAATCGACAAGGTCGCGTGACACGGTCATGCAAATGCCTATTGACGTGCTCTCAGCCAAACGACGCCCTAAAATCTTTGCATGTATATTGTGTAAGTTAAGATATAAATTCTAAAATGCACGACTTACAGTGCATATTAAAATAACTTATTAAATGGTTGTTGTCGATGCAAACTTAAATGTTATGTTGTAATTATTTCTTAGAGGCATTCACTGAAGGAGGCAATATTTTTAAGTGAAAGCGAAGTTGCTTACGAGCAACTGCGATCTTAACGTTTCAGTCAGAATTTCTAAAGTTAAACGCTTTAGGTTCCGCTGCTCGGTGAACGTATCCATCACGTACCGGGTGGCCATTGTGCGTGTAACAGATATAGGTAGTTTCCACGTGACGTCATCGCCGCCATGTTGGTGGACGAAAACAAAAGATCTCTCATTAGCTTCTTTTGTTCTTCCACCAGCAATTGTGCTTTGCAGCATTGTTATGTGTTCGGTAATTGTGCTGCGCTCGCCGTCTTTGAATATAGGAGAGAGTTCAGCAATTTTCAGGTCACGGGGAAAAGTATTGGTTCAATAGAAACATTAAAGAGATTAGGTAGGGACTGTTATACGTAGGAAGAAGTAAGATCTTTATTTCGACACGGTGTTTTGTAAAACTAAAAGATACAAAGTGTCAAAATTTGGTTACCATAAAAGGTGGTTTGCAACCGATAGCTAGAGACACAGATAAGAATGCTGCAATGTACAATTTCTGGTGGAAGAACAAAAGGAGCCATTGAGAGATCTTACCAATATGGCGGCTATGACGTTACGTGAAAACCACCTATAAACCAAAGCTCTATTAACTGCATACAATTAAGAGAAGAAATAGAGTAGCTTAAAATGGGGAAGACATCTGTTTACAAACATTGCTTTTCTTACTCAAAAGTTTACCAACCACAGGAACAAAAGGCCTTTTAATGACAATGGGTGACGTCAACGATATCTTACCTATAGAGTGTTTTCATATGACGTCACGGCGGCCATGTTGATGTTCCAAAACAAAGAAATGGCGGCCTGGATGGTGTACTTATCCTCCGGGAATTGAACTCTGATTTTTATGCAAACACTTTCTTTTGTTTCAGTAATCCAATATGGCTGCTGGTCACGTGAGTGAAAACGCTCTATTAATTTAAAATGAGTGTATGCGTAAAATTAAAATAATGCTTTGCTGATGCCGATGGTATGGGAGGCTAGTCTTCTCACAAACCGCCGCTTCCAATAAGTTTCTTCTTTAGAGTACACGGCAGATCATTACAAACTTTCACGCCAGTGAATGAAAAACCATTTCTGCAATAATTAGTGTGACATTTTGGAAGGGCAGTGTTCAGTTTGGAAGATCACTTATAGAAGAGTTAAAAAATCGTTTAAAGATCTCTGACGTGTACATGTACTGAGTGGCAAGAGTTAGAGTACAAGGCAGATCAATACAAACTTTCACGTCAGTAACTGAAAAACTATTTCTGCAATAATTAGTCTGACACCTCCTCTTCGAGGCTAGTATTGGTAGTAGAAGAAACTTTATTACCTTATGAAAACTTTCTAGTTTGGGAGATATACCATACTAATTTGGGGACACAAATAACAATAAATAACATTATTTACACAGAAATACTACCTACTAGATTCTAAATTAATTTATATATACATACATCCATAAATTATAATATAAGATTAAGAAAGCAATTGAGAATTACAAAGAGCACAGCCCCTGGAGCCATCGTCTAACGAAGAACTGAGGTCACGCTTACGTATACTGTTGTTGAAACTGGCTAACGATGTAACTGATCTGTCTGCAGTTGTCAGTCTGCGCCATAATGTGGGCGTTACATAGGGCAATGGATGTTTGCCATACGTCACTGTGTTATACCTGGAAATTGAGAAGTCGGACTCTCTTAAAGGCCCATCTTCAACCGACAGGCATTGCGTGCCGTGGAACAATTTTCATTTTTGAAAATCCCGCCAAAGCTGAAATTCTACGATAAGCAATGCGAATTTCCATAACAAACACATACGATCGGCAATCCTGTCGGTTGAAGGTGGCTTTTAAATTATAGGACGAGTTAAAGTTCCTGAAAGATGTCGAAGGGCTTAGGTTGTGTTTGACTTTGTACATCAAAATGCATGTATAGGTTAGCTACTCTTTATCTTGAGCCTATCACCATATAAAATCAGTCCTCAGCGCATTTAGATTAAGCCTGCTGACAGACAGCCAGGACGCTATAGAGTTAAGATCGTCAGACATCTTATGCTGCAATGTTGGTAGATTGCAACCCGAAAACGCCAAGTCCGTGTCGTCAGCAGATTATCTCGCGACTCCATACTCCCAACATGCAGGAAAATCATTTACGTAAATGAGAAAGAGTAGCGAGCCCAGAATGGAGCCTTGCGGAACCCCACAATTTATAAAATCTGACGACGAGCTAACGCCATAAAATAACATTCTCTGAACTTCCTACTGTCAGGCCTTTTCGCAACCCACAGTTTATGTTGAGGAAGGGCAACAATAAACCTCGATCAAAGGGCCCACAGTCGATATTATTAATCGACCTTACTACATTGTAATTCCCTGATTGCACTCACGTGATAAGACGGCCATGTTGGTGCCAAAACAATAGAAAAATGTAGCTCAAGTTTTGCATAATCATAGAGTCAAATTCCCTTTTTCGCTATTATTCTTTCCATCACCATTGCCGCCGTCAGGTGCAATCCGATAATTGATGCTCGGACTTCTCTCATTTCTTAACCGGAAATTTCTTCAATGAAACGGTCCTCACTTCAATTTTTTTTCTGAATTTCTGAACTTCTCGCAAGGGCTCTTATGGAACTGCCGGCTTTCAGTCACGGTACTCTTTTCCAATTCCCTCGACGCTGCCCAAGCTATCGCGAGGCTATGGGCCGAAGTAAAAAGCGATCTGCTGGCACAAAAGTGATAGAGTGAAGAAAGGTATCACAAGAACATGGGGGCTTAAACCTTAACCTCGTCAGTGGTCTCTCATTCTTCAACATCAGTGAAAGTAGCACAGAACCATTGATCACAAGACCCCATGTGCTCACCATTATTAATAAAAACACTTAATCCAATCGACATATATTGATTCTATGAATATTAAGGTTATGCTAATTATCCTTTGCATTAGACACGTGAACGCATCACGTGCCTATTTTAAATATTAACCGCCATTGTGCACTCGAGCAACGGGAATAGCATGTACCATCGTCGCCTTATGAAATGGAAACTGAGTGTTACTAACTAATATACGCTGGGCCCGCTGTAATTGGCAACGCAGTTGTGGTGTCCCTGCCAATTTTCTTCTGTATACGTAATTGTTTTGTTTGTTTATTTGGCGAAGCTAATAAAAAAAAAAAAAAAAATACTACTACTTGCGAAGATGAAGATGATGATGATAATAACATTTGTTTCTTAAGTAGTTGTTACTTAATTAATACGCACTTTCTTGTTCAAGTTTTGAATATTCAACTATCTACATTGCGTTATGAGAATTTATAGGATATAAAAAGCAGCAAACGTTTGCCTTTGTCGACATCAAGCGATCGTGCAACCCTGTGAATTGCGAGAGGGCGTATTGCGAGCTTAAGAGGATCTACATCTACTACAGACCGACCAAACTCTTTGATATATTGATACCCAACTCAAGGTAATTGAGATGATCGGAAGCAAGAGTCATTAAAGTTAAGATTCACTACTGAGGGAAAACCTGAGCTCGTGGTCTACAGCCCAAATATGAAGACATCGCTCTTCTGAATTCTGGGATTCTATAGGTATACAAAAGAGGATTGACTAGGGAATTGAGAGAGGCCAAAGATTTCAAAAAGAAATACAAATTATTTTGTCGACTGGAAAGGGCTGTTTTGGAGAACATGAAAAGAGTGTACGGTAACAACAATACTAAAGATACAACTGTCACTATGAAAAGTGTCGTGGTCAGTTTTCCTTCTCGACTTCCCGCGCCATGGTGCTGAGGACGAGTTCCGCAATACATTTTAGCAACGATCGACGCATACGAAACAAGGATAATAGAAAAGCAACAAGCCAATATTGAAAAATACGCGAAGTAAAAGTACATGCAAGCCGAGGAGTTTAGCACAGCGGTAAACCAAACGAACGCAACTGATGCTCCAAAAATCCACTTCTTGATGAGACGATGCTTAAATGGACGAAACGTGGCGTGCATCCGCTCCAAAGAAATAACAGCAAGGTTTGTCACGGAAGCTACTGGAAAAACCCAATAGACGACAAGTAAAATAGTTTTGCCGGCTGGCGATAAATGGCTCTTCCAAAGGTTGCATTTATGTCCTGAATCGAACACGTCTTTGTTCAGCGAGATTCCTCCAACACACATGTCTGCTATCGCCAGACTGATCACCAGATACATACCATGATTGCGAAGACTGGGCTCTTTGAGGTAAACAATGACTGCAAGGCCATTGATCGTTACTGTGGCAATACCTATAGTACAAAGTACTGTAAGCCAAGGAATGCACTCCAACGGAGAAAACGTCGTTCTAAGTTGTCCTTCATTTTGCGGGTTATCCAAGGAATGATTAGCCATCTTACTCATTCACCTATAGAAAGAGAACACGAGAAAGTCTCAGAAGTTTTATAGGAATCCCTGTCTTAAGCCTCAGAGATTTTACTCTTTCTAACGCCAATCAATTTTACTTGTCGATGGCGTAATATAAACGAGTGAAGTGACTAAGGACGACGGCATCAGATACGAGAACGTGAACTAAAAATTTACTTGGCGTTATTATTCCGCGCTTTATCCATGTCTTTCGGCATGGAAAGTGTGTGCCAACTTCCCAGGAAAAAAACTGTCATGAATAGTGTCAATTTGTGGAGAGAAAACGGCTGCGCCCACTCAGTCAATAAGTACATAATATTAAACGTGTAGGGCGTGCACAGCCATTTTTTGCACATGAAAACCATTATTTTGTGGCGTTTTGGTTGTCAACTGAAAAAGTGAGCGCAAATTTGAATAGTTGGTCGTTCCATTTTTTCCTGTTTTTGATCAGCTAAAATACGTCCCGTAATTGAATTTTACTACAATTACGGGAGCGAAAGTTTAACAATCGTTCAAAGTTTACGCAACATAATGTCACACAAAGCCGTAAACGTTTGAATGGACTCATGGAAGAATGAAACAATTGTTGGATTCGGCAGCAAAACGGCTTCAACATTAATCTCGTACCCAGATCTCCAACGGTCATACGACAGAGTGAGATCTGGGTACGAGATTACTTCAACATTTCCTTCAACATCCGTTCGATTTTGTTGAAAGATGTTGAACGACGTTGACTGGTGGGGTGTGCAAATGGTTTCAACACATCATCAAGTTGAGCTTCGCGAGAAGCCAGGTATTCAGTCCCAGGCTACAACCGCGTTTGTTGCTACAGATACGGATTTGTTACTGTGAATACGGACATAGATGTGTGATTGAGAGGCCGATCAGTGCGCACGTGCATACCCAACAATGTTGAAAGAGTCGCGCAAAAACGGCTTGAACTTCGTGCAATATTCGCGATGACAAAAGAATGTTGAATTGTTGTTGAAGCAAAGTTTAAACGTTTTTAATTTTAATTCATTCAACATCGATTCAACTTCGATTCAACATGTTTCAACACGGTTGAAAGGGGGGAGCAAACTGTCTCAACGTGGTTGTTCGACAAAATCGAACGCATGTTGGAGTCGTTTTCCCGATCCCTTACGGTAGCCGTAGGCCCCAGATCTCCCTAGGATTTTCATATGTTGGTCAGTTTCTGTCAAGTAGCTTGCATATTTTAAAGAATATTTCCGCCTCGGCCTTCAGCCTTACTCTCTTCGATCTGCGTATTTCTTCATGTTAGCGTCACCCGGCCATAAATTGTTAGATGTTCCGTTCATACATTTTTATGCTGAAAGATCTGTTTCAAGAACTTGCCAGCGAAATTGCTGCTCCCGGATAAAGTCCTCTGGCTGCCTCATATTATGTGCCACCGAAACACTTTATTACAAAAAAAAAACCTTTTCGAAAAGGTGAGGGGTTTTTTAAACGGCTAAAAGGAAACTCTTACCTTGATTTATGGTAGCACTGGAACTGCAGCGGTGAAGACGATTAGCAAAAGGAAAACGTGTAGGCAAAGTCATTTGAACGAAGAAATGAACTGAACTCCAACTGGAACTCATGAGAAGTAAAAGCAGCACCTGGAACAGAAAGCTCGGTGTGTGTCCTTTTACGTCAAAATTAGAGCTGAATAAACGCATTAATATTTGGGCAACCTGTCAATAGCTTACCAATAGAGATTGCTACGGCTTTATAAAAAAAGGAAAAAGCAATCTCTTACCTTGATTTATGGTAGCACTGGAATTGCAGCGGTGAAGACGATTAGCAAAAGGGAAACTTGCAGGCAAAGTCATTTGAACGAAGAAATGAGCTGAACTCCAACTTGGACTCATGAGAAGCGAAAGCAACACCTGCCGCAGAAAGCTTGCTGTGTGTCCTTTTACGTCAAAATTAGAGCTAAATAAATTAAACGCATTAATATTTGGGCAACCTGTCAATAGCTTACCAAATAGAGATTGCTATGGCTTTATGAAGAAAAGGAAAAAGCAAACAGTAAACTTCGGGCGGGCAATATCACCGAGGAGTGTTTAAATATTTAAAAAAGATCTGGGTTGAAAAAGTAATACGTATACGTTTTCGTTGCATTACCCTGTGTAGTATGAACACACGATATAAAATTTAAGCAATGATTCGAAGATTAAGAAAGTGCAATAAAACTTTCTAAACCTGATTGAAAGCAATTGATGAGTCGTCAACTTGTTATTTTCAGAGCATAGGACTAAACGACAAAAAAAATCACTTGGACTAAGCTTTATGTGGCGATAGCGGCGAAAAACTAACTGCCATTACGGAACCATATTAACCACTTTTCAGGCAAAAGAATTGTCTTTTTGTCCCTTCAGATATTGCTTTTTTTTGTCCAGTTTGATGAAACGCCAGGTGTGAAACCATGACAAGCCAAGAGATTTCAAGTAAAATTTGTTGTATTAATTACAAATGTTAACTAAACTGAAGATCAAAAAAGTCAAATTAGGCCGAAACAAATTCTTTTAATGCTTTCAATTATTAATCCACATTGATGTAGGTTGGTAGTCGTATCAATTGTAGCAGTCATATTTTCTGCTGTTTTGAACAATTAAGACCCAGTAGGAACTTTGATCGAGTCGTAAATTAAGGCGCACAAGGAAGGCTTGTTCCAGTAGTGTCAGTCTGTTTGCATTGTGTTTATTCAGACCTTCGTGTGCGTCCAGTGAAACCCAAGAGTTTTTCATCTATGTCAACAGTAAGACTTGTCCCAACAATTTGCGAACAAGTTTGAACTCTAAGAAACACGGTTTTTTCTGATGGAAACAGACGCAAATGGAGCCACCTATTAAGTATAGTATACTTTGGATAAAAACACACTATGTGGATATAGGAGTCCGAAACACTATCAAGCGAAGACTTAAGGATATGGAATTACAAAGATGGCTAATTGAAATGAATAACGACTAGCCTATTTCAGGCTTCCAGATAGACGGGAAACTGCGCGCGAAAACCGGGTGGGAACTGGGGTCGAGGTTTTTTGCACGCAGTTTTCGCTTTTCGCTTTGCGGATTTGCCGATTATCTGGGAGCCTGGAAAAAGCTAAACAGATGCTCACCGAAAGAGCAATATGACAATCAATCGAAAATTAAAACGATAGACAATAACAACTATGAAGATACCTCTGCGAGGTCACCAATACCCAAAATGTTCCTATAAATGCTAAAAAATGGCTCGAGCCCATAGGGCGAGTGCAGTTTGCAGTCTTTGAAACAATTTACAAGTGCTCATTTACAATTGCACGAGAAAAATCATGTCGTTCACGTGTTAATGCGTTCAAGGAAAACGCATAGTTCTAATTGTGTCAGTCCTACGGGATGTCCCTCGGGTATCCATCGTGATGCATACGATTTCATCGTTTTGGACGCCATCTTGTGTTACGGCTTGCCCAAGTTTGTCAAGTCCTGTTGGACGGGGTTAATACTTGGATGGTTGACCTTCCGGCTTTGCACCCTGGGGAGTCACGCTGTTTGGCTATCCAGCAAGAAGGGCTACTGATATCACACAAAACTGATATTGCATTATAACAAATGTATTCCAAAGAAACAGGTATAAGCAAGGAGATAACTGTCAAAATACCAATAGTGTGATACGTTCACACTGAATTAACACTAGAAAAGGGTACAAAAACGATTCTTCCCAAAATATACAATTACTTTCAAATGCCTCGTCGATGACAAAACAGGACTCGAACGCACCTCACTAATCCTTGATTACTGCTAGTTAATAACATGCATCAGGAGGACATGAAAAATCCGAGAGAGTTTATTTTAATTAAGCAGAAACAACGCACGCTTACCGCGGCGCCAAAAATTGCGTCATCCGGGGATCGCATTGGATTGGCTATCTGTTAATTTCTTTGATTATTGACCTATCAGAATCCTTTAGTTGGTTTGTTACATTTTTTTGCATTGAATTTACCTTTTCTGCACTGTGTTACCTGAAAACTGCACTTCTCTTAGCCATTCTGAATGGAGAAATTTTTCATGCATATTATGAATAGTGATATAGCGTGTGAAATATCTGGAATATAGGCAACTTAACATAGAATGCATGACGGGAAAAGGGTACGTAAATTTTATTAACAGAATATTCAATATTACATTTTTTGCCGTTAAAAGAGGCTCAAACCAGTTTCATCACTTTCACGAGACCTTGTTATTAGAAGGATTGACACTACAGCACTTAATCACGTAACAGCAATGTTATCGTACAATGTGAAACATCAATCATTGCTGAACAAAATGCAGTCATTTTTGTGACTTAACAAGTTACCATGGCCTAGCAACCACTCCACGAGACTGTAGGCTTAGCGACCACTCCTGCAAAGCATGTGCTTGGATCAAGAATCTTTTCCTCCATGTAAAATCAGTCGTTAGTTGTGTTAGTGAATAAAGAAAAATCGTGTTCGTGACAAGCTTTGCAAAAACACCCTATATTTTGGCTTTAGTTGCTCACATCTGAAAAACGAACTCCGTGACCCCACTTTCTCATTGCACGAAAGTGATTAGCAGGCCAAGATGAAACGCTACGCAAGGTATAACAAAATTCTGTGAAGCGGATTCAGAGCTACCTAAACTTTTCAATCAGTTAAGGTGGCTCTGAATTCGCTCCACAGATTTTTTTTTAAACTTTGCAGAAAGTTTCATTCTGGCAAGCTGATTACATTTCAGAAGTAAAAAATGGGGGTTTTTGAGATATGCGCAGCTAGAGCGAATTTATGGGGTATTTTTTCAAGGCTTTCCTGTTGCCATGGTAACTGACATGGTAGCATAACATTGCTGTTAAAGTGTATATGACAGATTTTTTTTTATTTGCTCGATAAAATCTCCATAATGCACTGATAAGTACGGAAAAAAAATTTTTCGATAGCGATTTTTCTTCCCCGTGTTTTGATGGACCAAAAACGTGAAATTTCACTTCCGGTGGATTGCCTTCGTAAATGTCACGCGTAAGAACTGGACAGCATCGAAGCATTCGGTGATCTGTTCTGTTCATTTCACGCCAGAAGACTTCAGCCGTTTATCTTACGATGGTCAGGAATATCAGCGGCGACTGAAAAGAGATGAAATTGGTGTCGTTTCTATACCGAGCGTGCACAGTGTAAAGCCACCGGAAGAAGAAACGAATAGAGACGTCCGCATGAAACGCCGTGAGGTATGTCTCACCTTTATGTGATAGAGCCAGTATGAGATACACGGTACAGTTCTTACAAGCTTTTTGACCACATGAAAAGGCATAGTCGCTATTACATCTTATCTTTTACCACAAATTATTATTAGTTTTGTGCTTGTGGCGTATTCTTTTCTCTGTTTGCGTACCGTGTATCTCATACTAGCTCTATCACATAAAGGTGAGACATACCTCACGGCGTTTCATGCGGACGTCTCTATTCGTTTCTTCCTCCGGTGGCTTTACACTGTGCACGCTCGGTATAGAAACGACACCAATTTCATCTCTTTTCAGTCGCCGCTGATATTCTTGACCATCGTAAGATAAACGGCTGAAGTCTTCTAGCGTGAAATGAACAGAACAGATCACCGAATGCTTCGATGCTGTCCAGTTCTTACGCGTGACATTTACGAAGGCAATCCACCTTCGCCTTCTTTTCTTCGCTTCTGGTCTTTGATCTTCAAAAAATGGTATCTGATGGATAGAGATACCTCTTTTCTCGTCTTTCGTATTACTACACCCAAAAACAACGCACTTTTGTACCATTTCTGGGGGCGATCACTTATCACACGTATAAGAAAACACTGAGAAATCTGTTTTCCGCGAAACTAGATGTCCTGAAATGACGTCACAATCATCCCCAGTCTCCTGTTTTTGGTTTCGCGGTTTTGTACCCCACCAGAAGTGAAATTTCACGTTTTTGGTCCATCAAAACACGGGGAAGAAAAATCGCTATCGAAAAATTTTTTTTTCCATACTTATCAGTGCATTATGGAGATTTTATCGAGCAAATAAAAAAAAAGCTGTCATATACACTTTAAGTGATACAGTGTTGTAATGTAAATCCTTCTAATAAGAACGTTTCTTTCTAGTGTTGAAACTGGTTTGAGCCACCTCCGCGACATACTAGTAATTCTTACGTGAAGTACTATTTTTGTGGGGATCGACAAGTACAGTCCACTATATACATAGAGTGTGTCTACCATACAAGTCCATTATAAAGATGAGATATAATTTGTTGAAATAAAAGTCGTTTTAAACAAATGATAACTTAAGTATGGTAGTAGTGCGACTACCGCATAGGCGGTTATAATAAGCTAAATGATGAAATTATATGAGTTAAATTTCCTATATCACATCTCTCTGAGAGATCTTTTGGTAGCTTTATTGTTGAATGAAAGGATTAGTTTTAAAAGAAACTGTTGTGTAGTGTCCGTGGAAGAGTAAATTAAACAGGAAAATTTGGTTTTATCCGACAAGATGATAAAGGACGAATTGCCACCGCGAAAAGATTGAACGGATGACGCTTTAAACGTTATCCCTTTGCCAGTCCGATACACCATTTTACAGTTCTGTGCTCAGTTACCAGGCCTTTGAATAAAGTTGAATAAATAAATTTTCGAAATGAATTTTTTAAAACTTTGCCGATAGTTCTATCTCACATAGCTGATTACTATTCTAGAGGGTGTTTCAGTAGTTTGTTCCGATATTTTGTTCACTTATATTTCACTAATTATTACAACTACTTCTTGGAAATTTAAGTATGTTATTCCTTATTGATTTTACATCGAATATCTTAAATATTAGTAACTAGAATGGCCTCCTTTATTTTTTATGTTAGTTTCTAAGCGGCGGTGCAGAATAACGCGCGATCTCCTGAAACATGTCGAGAGTTTGCATTTTTTCGTCCGAACCGTAGTCGCCTTCTCAGCTCGTCCAGTGTTTCAGGGGCTGGATCTTTGTACGTTGTCTCGTCAATGATGCTCAGATCAGGTGAGTTTGCCGGCAAGTCGTCAATCGGTATAAAAGTTTGGCAAATTCTTCTGACACCATGTCTGATCCGCCTTTGAAGTGTGCACCGCCGCTCCGTCCTGCACAAAGGTCATTGCCTTCTTTGAGCTAAACAGCTTTCTTTTCGTCGGTCCGTCTGTAACGTGCCGCCTTGAGGTTAACGGTTTCACTTCTGTTTTCTACAATTTCTTTGATTCATTACTTGGAGGTTGAGGTCTGGCCACTGGGTAAGATGTGTAACTTTCGTCAGACCACAACCCGTCATACCTCCCCACACCATCACCTTCGCACTTTGTTTCACCTTGGTATGCCCCAGGAACGTAGCACTCCTGAGGGCCCAATACGATGTGGTTTTCTGGATTCGGGTAATGAACTGGATACTTGCGACACTCATCTGTAAATAAGAAGTTTTCCCAATCCTCCGCCGTGAGCTTGGAGTATTTCCTGGCAAATTTCCTCTCACTTAACAGTGGTATCTTCTTTCGCTTGAAAGCTTTCCAACCTTTGTTGGTCAATCTTCATACCGTTGTGCTGGAAACGTTGATATTGTTGATGTTGAAGTTTTTTAGCAATCTTTCTTGTTGAATTTTTACGTTTATGCTTAGATTTCGTGATCATACTTCTTGAATATTTTGTGAAAACAGACGGCCGTCCGCTCCTTGGTTTGTCCTCGAAGGACCTTCATTATGACCACTTGTTCCTGACCCATCGTTTGATCATGCAATTTGGCAATTTCTTCTACTGAATGGCCAGATGACCGTAAAATAGCTGCCTGAGCTCTAGCACAAATAGTGACTGCATGACAATGACTGTGATTTCCGTGAAAGAACAGACAAAATCCAAAAACAAAGGCAATAAATACGAAAACAGACAGTGGGCGGAAAAAATATGGCGGGATATAGCACGCGCCCTTGCACATTCTGCGCGAAAATTCAAAAGTATTGTCATTTATTCAAATGTTAGATTGAAATTGCTTCGAGAATTTATTTAGATAAATTTATTAACTGAATCAGTTTCAATTTGCCTAAAGATACATTAAAGTCTTGAGACAAAATGCAATTTTCACAATAAAAAAGGGGAGTCACGGAGTTCATTTTTGAGATATGAGCAAGTAAAGACGAAATACTGGGTGTTCTTGGAGAGCTTTCATGTTTCCATAGTAACCTATTGCGTCCCAATAGTGGGCGCATTTTGTTAAGGAATAATTGGTGTTGCCTATAGTGCCATAACATTGCTGTTACGTCATACAGTATAATAGTTATAACCCTTCTAATGAAAAGGCCTCTTAAAAGTGATGAAACTGGCTCCAGCCACCTTAAATTTCAAAGATAGCGGGAGAGGGTTTGCCCGTTTACCATTGAATCAACCCATTTTATGTCAAATAAAAATCCTTTCTTGCAAATAGCGCTGATAAGCAGTATTTAAGTCTAAGCACCCATTTTAGAACAGTTAGCTTTCAATAACTGTGATTTAGGGTTAGTCTGTAGTCCGCGGTCTGCAGTTTCAAAGTGTCAAACACCGCGCTTCTTCAATATCTGGCTCATCCACTTTTTCGAATTATTGACCATTTTCATGGTTTTAACTGTGACTTGTCCAATGACAGGGCGTGATGAAATTAGAAAAAATGACAATTTTGAGGCTACTGACATTTATGTGAGAAATTTTACAGTGATTTTATTGCTTAAAAATTTAAGTGAGATTGGCCGTTTTTATGCTAGAGACGTTAAAGTCGTCTGAGACGTCTAGTATAAAAACGGTAAATAAGACAGACGCATTTAACGTCTGACCGCTTTAACGTCTTCTAGTTTGTTAAGTGCGTCGTTTAGACGCATTTAACAGATGACTTTAACGTCTCAGACGTTAAATGCGTCTAGTATTAAAACGGGACGCCCTTACTGAGACGCATTTAGCCCGTACTCGTCCACAGACAACTGGCAGGAGTTAGCGTTTAATCCTGAAATCGAGGCTTAGCGCTTAAACAACTTGGCGGCCAAGAAGAATTTGAAGGAGTCGCGAGGAACGAGGAACTCCTTTCTTCATCCACGCTTAGTCCTTTGCTTGGTCTCTTCATAGCTACGGCACACAAGCCAAGTGCCTGAGCCACATCTAGTTCTTCGTCCATATCCTGCAAAAGCCGCTTTCTCGATTGATTTTTCTTCTTTAAAAACATTTGTATTTCCATATCTTGCCTTTCTTGGCGACGTCGAGTAATGGACTTAAGAAGTTGTAATTCTGCCATGTTTATTTTGTTCGTATACTCGCGCGCTTCAAGTTTATTTTGCGCCGAGTTTCCTCGTCTCCAGTGTCTTCCGAGAATAGAACCCAGTCTTTTTCAGAAAAAGTTTTTTTTTGTTTTCTGTTAGGTCGTCTACTTTTATGCGTCTCGTTTTTATACCAGACGGCTTTAACGTCTCAGACGTTAAACGCGTCTTGACGACTTTAACGTCTCTAGCATAAAAACGGCCATTTATATGGAAAACAGCCGCTGGATGGCAAGCTTTGCCATTTTTTTTTATAATCGACAAGGTCACGTGACACGGTCATGCAAATGCCTATTGACGTGCTCTCAGCCAAACGACACCCTGAAATCTTTGCATGTATATTGTGTAAGTTAAGATATAAATTCTAAAATGCACGACTTACAGTGCATATTAAAATAACTTATTAAATGGTTGTTGTCGATGCAAACTTAAATGTTATGTTGTAATTATTTCTTAAAGGCATTCACTGAAGGAGGCAATATTTTTAAGTGAAAGCGAAGTTGCTTACGAGCAACTGCGATCTTAATGTTTCAATCAGAATTTCTAAAGTTAAACACTTTAGGTTCCGCTGCTCGGTGAACGTATCCATCACTCACCGGGTGGCCATTGTGCGTGTAACAGATATAGGTAGTTTTCACGTGACGTCATCGCCGCCATGTTGGTGGACGAAAACAAAAGATCTCTCATTAGCTTCTTTTGTTCTTCCACCAGCAATTGTGCTTTGCAGCATTGTTATGTGTCTATAGAGATTTGGTTGCAAACAACCTATTGGTCGGTAATTGTGCTGCGCTCGCCGTCTTTGAATATAGGAGAGAGTTCAGCAATTTTCAGGTCACGGGGAAAAGTACTGGTTCAATAGAAACATTAAAAGAGATTAGGTAGGGATTGTTATACGTAGGAAGAAGTAAGATCTTTATTTCGACACGGAGTTTTGTAAAACTAAAAGATACAAAGTATCAAAATTTGGTTTCCATAAAAGGTGGTTTGCAACCGATCGCTAGAGACACAGATAAGAATGCTGCGATGTTCAATTTCTGGTGGAAGAACAAAAGGAGCTATTGAGAGATCTTACCAATATGGCGGCTATGACGTTGCGTGAAAACCACCTATAAACCAAAGCTCTATTAACTGCATACAATAAAGAGAAAAAAATACAGTAGGTTACAATAGGGAAGACATCTGTTTACAAACATTCCTTTTCTTATTCAAATTTACCAAAAAAAATCGTTTAAAGATCTCTGACGTGTACATATACTGAGGGGCAGGACCATAATGTTTTAAACATCTGATTCATTGGATCTTTTCGAGAGTAAGCAACGGTAATAATACGCGCTGCACGATTTTGAAGTTTTTGTCAATTAGGGATTGGTGTTTTACCCAAAGAACCCCAAACAACACAACAGTAAGTGAAGTATAATTCAATTATTGCCTTGTATATCTGTATGTTTTCAATTTTCAGAACTGACTTAACCCTTTCTAAAATAACTAAATTGCCAGTGACTTTTTGTCTAATATATAATGTGGGAATTCGCCAATTTTAACAACGAGGCATCTTCTCTAAATCAGATACAAAGAAAGAGCTTACCTCACTCCGAGGGTAGTAGTAGTAGTAGAGAAACTTTATTACCTTATCAAAACGTTCTAGTTTGGTAAATATTCCACACTAATGACAATAAATAATATTATTTACACAGAAATACTACCTACTAGATTCTAAATTAATTTTATATACATACATTCATAAATTATAAAATACGAATTAAGAAAACAATTGAGAATTACAAAGAGCATAGCCACTGGAGCCATCGTCTAACAAAGAACTGAGGTCACGCTTACGTATACTGTTGTTGAAACTGGCTAACGATGTAACTGATCTGTCTGCAGTTGTCAGTTTGCGCCATAATGTGGGCGTTACATAGCGCAATGGATGTTTGCCATACGTCACTGTGTTAAACCTGGCAATTGAGAAGTTGGACTCTCTTAGGGCCGATTTACACGATACGATTTTGTCGCATGCGACAAGCTCACGGCAGGCCTACGACATAACTTACGATCGTCGCAGCGTTTTAAAACATGTTTTAAAATGCTACGACATATTTTCTGACGTACACAACAATCGTAAATCATGTCGTGGGCCTGTTGTAAGCCGTTGTCGCATGCGACAAAGGCGTACCGTGTAAATCGGCCCTTAAAGGCCTTCCTTCAACCGACAGGCATTGCGTGCCGTGGAACATTTTTCATTTTTGAAAATCCCGCCAAAGCTGAAATTCATCCAGTCGGATCGCTACGATAAGCAATGCAAATTTCCATAACAAGCACAAACGATCAGCAATCCTGTCGGTTGAAGGTGGCTTTTAAATTATAGGACGAGTTAAAGTTCCTGAAAGATGTCGAAGGGCTTAGGTTGTGTTTGACTTTGTACATCAAAATGCATATATAGGTTAGCTACTCTTTGTCTTGAGCCTATCACCATATAAAATCAGTCCTCAGCGCATTTAGATTAAGCCTGCTGACAGACAGCCAAGACGCTATAGAGTTAAGATCGTCAGACATCAGTATGCTGCAATGTTGGTAGATTGCAACCCGAAAACGTACTACTAGATTCTAAATTAATTTATATATACATACATTCATAAATTATAATATAAGAATTAAGAAAGCAATTGAGAATTACAAAGAGCATAGCCCTTGGAGCCATCGTCTAACAAAGAACTGAGGTCACGCTTACGTATACTGTTGTTGAAACTGGCTAACGATGTAACTATCTGTCTGCAGTTGTCAGTTTGCGCCATAATGTGGGCGTTACATAGCGCAATGAATGTTTGCGATACGATCACTGCGTTCCTTCAACCGACAGGCATTGCGTGCCGTGGAACATTTTTCATTTTTGAAAATCCCGCCAAAGCTGAAATTCATCCAGTCGGATCGCTACGATAAGCAATGCAAATTTCCATAACAAGCACAAACGATCGGCAATCCTGTCGGTTGAAGGTGGCTTTTAAATTATAGGACGAGTTAAAGTTCCTGAAAGATGTCGAAGGGCTTAGGTTGTGTTTGACTTTGCACGTCAAAATGCATATATAGGTTAGCTACTCTTTGTCTTATCACCATATAAAATCAGTCCTCAGCGCATTTAGATTAAGCCTGCTGACAGACAACCAAGACGCTATAGAGTTAAGATCGTCAGACATCTTATGCTGCAATGTTGGTAGATTGCAACCCGAAAACGTCAAGTCCGTGTCGTCAGCAGATTATCTCGCGACTCCATACTCCCAACAAAGTCATGCAGGAAAATCATTTACGTAAATGAGAAAGAGTAGCGAGCCCAGAATGGAGCCTTGCGGAACCCCACAATTTATAAAATCTGACGACGAGCTAACGCCATAAAATAACATTCTTTGAACTTTCTACTGTCAGGCCTTTTCGCAACCCACAGTTAATGTTGAGGAAGGGCAACAACAAACCTCGGTCAAAGGGCCCACACTCGATATTATTAATCGACCTTACTACATTGTAATTATCTGATTGCACTCACGTGATAAGACGGCCATGTTGGTGCCAAAACAATAGAAAAATGTAGCTCAAGTTTTGCATAATCATAGAGTCAAATTCCCTTTTTCGCTATTGTCCTTTCCATCACCATTGCCGCCGTCAGATGCAATCAGATAATTGATGCTCGGACTTCTTTCATTTCTTAACCGGAAATTTCTTCAATGAAACGGTCCTCACTTCAATTTTTTTCAGAATTTTCTGAACTTCTCGCAAACGCTCTTATGGAACTGCCGGCTTTACTCTTTTCCAATTCCCTCGACGCTGCCCAAGCTATCGCAAGGCCATGGGCCGATGTAAAAAGTGATCTGCTGGCACAAAAGTTAAAGATAGAGTGAAGAAAGGTATCAGAAGAACATGGGGGCTTACTGACCCTAACCTCCTGGTCTCTCATTCTTCAACATCAGTGAAAGTAGCACAGAACCATTCATCACAAGACCCCATGCATGTGCTCACCATTATTAATAAAAACACTTAATCCAATCGACATATATTGATTCTATGAATATTAAGGTTATGCTAATTATCCTTTGCATTAGACACGTGAACGCATCACGTGCCTATTTTAAATAACCGCCATTGTGTACTCGCGCAACGGGAATAGCATGTACCATCGCGGACTTTTGAAATCAAAACTGAGTGTACTAACTAATATACTACCAATACTACTGCACTACTACTTGCGAAGATGACGATGATGATGATAATAACATTTGTTTCTTAAGTAGTTGTTACTTAATTAATACGAAATTTCTTCTTCAAGGTTTGAAAATTCAACTATCTACATTGCGTTATGAGAATTTATAGGATATAAAAAGCAGCAAACGTTTGCCTTTGTCGACATCAAGCGATCGTGCAACACTGTGAATTGCGAGAGGGCGTATTTCGAGCTTAAGAGCATCTACATCTACTACAGACCGACCAAACTCTTTGATATATTGATACCCAACTCAAGGTAATTGAGATGATCGGAAGCAAGAGTGATAAAAGTTAAGAGTAACTACTGAGGGAAAACCTGAGCTCGTGGTCGACAGCCCAAAAATGATGACATCGCTCTTTTGAATTCTGGGATTCTATAAACATACAAAATGGGATTAACTAGTGAATTGGCATAAGCCAAAGATGCAAAAAACATACCTAAATGACTGGAAAGGACTGTTCTGAAATAAAAAGAAACAATGTACGGTAGCAACAATGCTAAAGATAGAACTGTCACTATGAAGAGTGTCTTGGTCAGTTTTCTTTCTCGACATCCCGCGCCTTGGTGGTGAGGACGAGTTCCGCAGTACATTTTAACAACGATCGACGAATACGAAACAAGGATAATACAAAGGCAACAAGCCAATATTGACAAAGGCGCGAAGGAAAACTTCCGAAGATCGCTTTGGGCATATACGTACATGCAAGCCGAGGAGTTTAGCACAGCGGGAAACCAAACGAACGCAGCTGATGCTCCAAAAATCCACTTTTTGACGAGACGATGCTTAAATGGGCGAAACGTGGCGTGCATCCGCTCCAAAGAAATAACAGCAAGGTTTGTCACCGAGGCTACTGGAAAAAGCCAATAGACGGCGATTAAAATCCTTTTCCCGGATGACGATAAATGGCTCTTCCAAAGGTTGCATTTATGTCCTGAATCGAACGCGTCTTTGCTCAGCGAGATTCCTCCAATGCATAAGTCTGCTATCGCCAGACTGATCACCAAGTACATGCTACGCTTGCGAAGACTGGGCTCTTTGAGATAAACAATGACTGCAAGGCCATTGACCGTTACTGTGGCAATGCCTATAGTACAAAGTACTGCAAGCCAAGTAATGCACTCCAATGAGGAAAACGTCGTTCTAAGTTGTCCTTCATTTTGGGGGTTATCCCAGGAATGATTAGCCATGATCTTACTCATTCACCTATAGAAAGAGAACACGAGAAAGTCTCAGAAGTTTTATAGGAGTTCCTGTGTTAAGACTCAGAGATTTTACTCTTTCTAACGCCAAACAATTTTACCCATCGATGGCGTAAACGAGTGCAGTGAGGGGAGTCAGGGTGGTTTAGTGGTCATCAACCGTGCCTTCTGCCTCTGTGATCAGAGGTTCAACTCTGGCCTCTGGTCGTATGTGGGCTGAGTTTCAGTCAATCTCAACCTGACTCCGAGGGTTTTTCTCCGGGTACTCCGGTTTTCTTCCCCCCTCAAAATCGACTCCCTGTCAATTACATCTGGCTGGGTTTTTGGTGCTCCGAGATGACACATCGATCGTATGGCGGCAGCCTTGGGCGCCTTCACATGCATTCGGTCCGATCCCGTTGACCCGGTTGACCCTGAAAAGCCCTTGTAGGGAGCGGCCCAAACAATTTTACCCAACTAAGCGCACTTACAAGTGAGCAAGGACCATGGCATCAGATACGAGAACGTGAACATAAAATTTACTTGGCGTTTATTATTTCGCATGTCTTTCGACATGGAAAGTGTGTGCCAACTTCCCAGGGAAATATCTGTCATGAATAGTGTCGATTTGTGGGGAGAAAACGGCAAATTCATTTTGGAAGCCCGGCTCACGGACCGTCCCGAGATAACCTAACATTTTTCATTTCGTCGTTGGAAAGACGAGAATGCATTTATCATGTGATATGGCCCTTCCGGCTCCGCGCGCGCTTTCATTGCAAAACTATTGGGAAAATGCCCGTATGTGGGCCGTACGCATTAGCGCGAGCAGGGCCGGAAAAATGCGGAAACGACCCTACTAGGAACACGTACTGCTCCGTGCGATGCAATTTTACGGGATTTCGTCGCTTTTAAACATCCAAGTAATTTACAGCCAGAAAAGCAAATGCAAACAACATATTAGATAAATTTTCTGTGCAGATTTTTGTTTTTTTCTTAATTTTGTCCTTATATAATCTTCTGAGTGCTCAAAAATAATGTAAAGAGCCCATATGATAAAATGCTTATTGACTGAGTTTAGATCGGGTCGGACAGGAAAATATTTAGCCCTCGGACATGTCGCACGGACCTCGCTGCGCTCGGTCCGTACCCCATGACCTTGGGCCAAATATTTTCTCTTCCGGCCATCCCAATCAGTCAATAAGTACATAATATTAAACGTGTCGAGCTTGCACAGCCATTTTTTGCACATGAAAGCCATTATTTTGTGGCGTTTTGGATGTCAACTGAAAAAATGAGCACTAATTTGCAAATTTGGTCATTCCATTTTTTCCTGTCTTTGATCAGCTAAAATACGTCCCGTAATTGAATTTTACTACAATTACGGGAACGAAAGTTTAACAATAGTTCAAAGTTTACGCAACATGATGTCACACCAAGCCGTAAACGTTTCAAGGGACTCATAGCCAGATCTCTCACGGCCATACGACAGACTGAGATCTGGGTACGAGATTACTTCAACATTTCCTTCAACATCCGTTCGATTTTGTTGAAAGATGTTAAACGATGTTGTTATTGACTGGTGGGGTGGGCAAACGGTTTCAAGATATCATCAAGATTTAAGCTTCGCGAGAAGCCAGTTATTCAGCCCCAGGCTACAACCGCGTATGTTGCTATAGTTACGGACTTGTTACTGTGAATATGGACATAGATACGTGATTGCGAGACCGATCAGTGCGCACTCGCATACCCAACAATGTTGAAAGAGTCGCGCAAAAACGGCTTGAACTTCATGCAACATTCGCGATGACAAAAGATCTAGAAATGTTGAATTGTTGTTGAAGCAAAGCTTAAACGTTTTTTGTTTCATTCATAATTGATTCAACTTCGATTCAACATGTTTCAACACAGTTGAAAGGGGGGAGCAAACCGTTTCAACATGGTTGTTCGACAAAATCGAACGCATGTTGGAGTCGATTGCCCGATCCCTTACGGTACCCGAAGGCCCGAGATCTCCCGAGGGTTTACGCTCTTCAGTTTCTGTCAAGTAGCTTGCATATTTTAAAGAATATTTTCCGCCTCGGCCTTCAGCCTTATCGTATCAAACTCTCTTTGACCTGCGCGCGTATTTCTTCATGTTAGCGTCACCCGGCCATAAATTGTTAGATGTTCCATTCATACCTTTTTTTTCTGAGAGATCTCTTTCAAGAACTTGACAGCGAAATAGCATTTCCGGGAACAAGTCCTCTGGCTGCCTTATATTATGTGCCACTGAAACACTTTATTACAAAAAAAACCTTTTCGAAAAGGTGAGGGGTTTTTAAAGGGCTAAAAGGAAACTCTTACCTTGATTTATGGTAGCACTGGAACTGCAGCGGTGAAGACGATTAGCAAAAGGAAAACGTGTAGGCAAAAGTCATTTGAACGAAGAAATGAACTGAACTCCAACTGGGACTCATGAGAAGCGAAAGCAGCACCTGGAGCAGAAAGCTTGCTGTGTGTCCTTTTAAGTCAAAATTAGAGCTGAATAAACGCATTAATATTTGGGCAACCTGTCAATAGCTTACCAATAGAGATTGCTACGGGTGTATAAAAAAAGGAAAAAGCAAACTCTTACCTTGATTTATGGTAGGACTGGAACTGCAGCGGTGAGGACGATTAGCAAAAGGGAAACTTGCAGGAAAAGTCATTTGAACGAAGAAATGAACTGAACACTAACTGGGACTCATGAGAACTGAAAGCAACACCTGGAAACAGAAAGCTTGCTGTGTGTCCTTTTACGTCAAAATTAGAGCTGAATAAACGCATTAATATTTAGGCAACCTGTCAATAGCTTACCAATAGAGATTGCTACTATGATGGCCTTATGAAGAAAAGGAAAAAGCAAACTCTTACCATGATTTATGGTAGCACTGGAACTGCAGCGGTGAAGACGATTAGCTAAAGGGAAACTTGCAGGCTAAGTCAAATGAAGTGAACTCCAACTGGGACTCATGAGAAGCGAAAGCAGCACCTGGAGCAGAAAGCTTGCTGTGTGTCCTTGTACGTCAAAATTAGAGCTGAATAAACGCATTAATATTTGGGCAACCTGTCAATAGCTTACCAAGAGAGATTGCTACTATGACGGCCTTATGAAGAAAAGGAAAAAGCAAACAGTAACGACAAACTTCGCTCGCGCAATATCACCGAGGACTGTTTAAATATTTAAACACGATCTGGGTTAAAAAGGTAGTTCGTATACATTTCGTTGCATTGCCCTGTTGGGCACACGATATAAAATTTAAGCAATGATTCGAAGATTAAGAAAGTGCAATAAAACTTCTCAACCTGATTGAGGGCAACTGATGAGTCGTCAACTTGTTATATTCAGAGCGTACGACTAAACGACAAAAAAAATCACTTGTAATAAGCTTTATGTGGCGATAGCGGCAAAAAAACTAACTGCCATTATGGAACCATATTAACCACTTTTCAAGCAAAAGAACTGTCTTTTTTCCCTTCTCATTTTGCTTTTTTTTTGTCCAGTTTGATGAAACTTTAGGTGTGCGACCATGACAAGCCAAGAGAATTCAAGTAAAATTTGTTGTATTAATTATAAATGTAAAACAACACTGAAGATCCATAAAGTCAAATTAGGCCGAAACAAATTCTTTTAATGCTTTCAATTATTAATCCATATTGATGAGGTTGGCAGTCGTATCAATAGTAGCAGTCATATTTTCTGCTGTTTTGAACAATTAAGACCCTGTAGAAACTGTGATCGAGTCATAAATTAAGGCGCACAAGGAAGGCTTGTTCCAGTAGTGTCAGTCTGTTTGCATCGTTTTTACACAAATCTTCGAGTGCGTCTAATGAAACCCAAGAGTTTTTCATCTGTTATGTCAACAGTAAGACTTGTCCCAACAATTTGCGACCAAGTCTGAACTCTAAGAAACACGGTTTATTTCTGGTACACGTCTTCCTTTTACGAAGACTCACCTAATTTCTAGACAGTTTCATTTTTTGCACTGTATACTAGCGAGAAGACCAATGGAATATTATCAGAGGCTTTATCGCTTAGTCCACGAACAAACAAAATAAGTTATTTTGCTGCAAAATTAATTGAGCCATTTCTGAATAGATAGATAGATAGATAGATAGATAGATAGATAGATCAGTACACCATGCACCACCACTAACTTTGTCTTTATTTGTGCATGATGCTTCAATAAACTTGTCACACTTCAAACGTTCATACGTTTTGCGTGTATAAAAGTATATTTTTCTGATGGAAACAGAAGATGGCAGAAGATGGATTAATATATTATACTTTGCATAAAAGCACACTATGTGGATATAGGAGTCCCAAATACTATCAAGCGAAGACTTAAGGATATCGAATTACAAAGATGGCTAATTGAAATGAATAGCGACTAGCCTATTTCAGGCTCCCAGATAGACGGGAAACTGCGCGCGAAAAACGGGTGGGTTTTTCGCACGCAGTTTTCGCTTTTCGCTTTGCGGATTTGCCGATTATCTGGGAGCCTGGAAAGGCTAAACAGATGCTCACCGAAAGAGCAATATGGCAATCAACCGAAAATTGAAACGATAGACCATAACAACTATGAAGATACCTCCGCGAGGCCAATACCCTTTACGTTTCTACGTCAGTCTTCGAAACAATTTACGAGTGCTCATTTATTCACAATTGCACGAGAAAAATCATGTCGTTCGCGGGTTATTGTGTGCAAGGAAAACGCATAGTTCTAATCGTGTCAGTCCTACGGGATGTCCCTCGGGTATCGATCGTGATGCATACGATTTCATCGTTTTGGACATCATCTTGTGTTACGGCTTGCCCAAGGTAGTCAAGTCCTATTGGACGGGGTTAATAACTGGATGGTTGACCTTCCGGCTATGCACCCTGGGGAGTCACGCTGTTTGGCTATCCAGCGAGAAGGGCTACTGACATCACACAAAACTGATATTGCATTATAACAAATGTATTCCAAATAAACAGGTATAAGCAAGGAGATAACAGTCAAAATACCAATAGTGTGATACCTTCACACTGAATTAACACTAGGAAAGGGTACAAAAACGATTCTCCCCAAAATATACAATTACTTTCAAATGCCTCGTCGATGACACAACAAAACTCGAAGGCACCTCACTAATCCTTGATTACTGCTAGTTAATAACATGCGTCAGGAGGACATGAAAAAGCCGAGAGAGTTTATTTTAATTAG
>NC_090892.1:13939158-13956658 GCF_036669925.1 Montipora capricornis | reverse complement strand
ATTTCTTTGATTCAGTACTTGGAGGTTAAGGTCTGGGCACTGGGTAAGATGTGTAACTTCGTCAGACCACGACCCGTCATACCTCCCCACACTATCAAATTCGCACTTTGTTTCACCTGGTATGCCCCAGGAATGCGCACTCCTGAGGGCACAATACGATGTGGTTTTCTGGATTCGGGTAATGAACTAGATACTTACGACACCCATCTGTAAATAAGAAGTTCTCCCAATCCTCCGCCGTGAACTTGGAGTATCTCCTGGCAAATTTCAAACGAGGCCTTCTTTGCCTCTCAATTAACAGTGGTATCTTCTCTCAATTGACATCTTTCCAACCTTTGTTGGTCAATCTCCATACCGTTGTGCTCGAAACGCTGATAATGTGATGTTGAAGTTTTTTAGCAATCTTTCTTGTTGAATTATTACGTTTATGCTTAGCTTTCGTGTCATACTTCTCGCATAGTTTGTGAAAAAAGACCCCCGCTCCTTGGTTTGTCCTCGAAGGACCTTCTTTATGACCACTTGTTCCTGACCCATCGTTCGGTCTTTTTAAACAATTTGACATTTCTTCGACTGAATGGCCACATGACCGTAAAATATAGCTGCCTGAGCTCTAGCACAAACAGTGACTGCATGACAGTGACTGTGATTTCTGTGAAAGAACAGAGAAAATCCAAAAGCAAAGGCAATAAATACGAAAACAGACAATGTGCGGGAAAAATATGTCGGGACATAGCACGTGCCCCTGCACATTAGGCGCGAAAATTCGAAAGTATTGTCATTTATTCAAATGTTAGATTGAAATTGCTTCGAGCAATTATTTAGATAAATTTATTAACTGAATCAGTTTCAATTTCCCTAAAGATACATTAAAGTCTTGAGACAAAATGCAATTTTCAATCGGAACGAACTTTTGAAACACCCTGTATACAATAAAAAAGGGGGGTCACCGAGTTCATTTTTGAGATACGAGCAAATAAAGACGAAATATTGGGTGTTTTTGGAGAGCTTTCATGTTGCCATAGTAACCTATTACGTCTTAATAGTGGCCGCATTTTGTTAAGGAATTATTGGTGTTGTATATAGTACCATAACATTGCTGTTACGTGATACAGTATAGAGTGGTTTTCAATTGAGTGTCGAAAGTAATTAGTGAATTACTTTGGTTTTGCATTACTTAACTCACTGATTGGTTCAAACTTCTCTCCCCACTTTATATGATTGATGCCGTTTTTACCAGACTTAAGCTACTACAAAATCACAACTTTAAGAATGAAACTATTAATAGGGCCTTGAAAATTGAATTAGTTACGTTGGACAATGTCAAAAAGCAAGTATAAGCTGCTCTAACTCCGAAACACGGCAAAGGTTGTTTAACGAGGGTGCTGTATACTTATCAACAACAGAGCTTAGGGCGTTTGCGACTGCATGTATTTTAAATTGTTCGGTGTCGGTTGATTACCTCTAACAGAAACTTGTAGCTTTCAGAGGTTTAACAATGAAATGGGGGTATGAAAACGTACCATGTTGTATTCACGAATTACGCAGCCAAAATTCCTTTGAAGACAACTTTTGAAGACCTTTTTTGTAAGCCAATCGGTCACAAATGCTTTACCTCTTCCTTTAAAGTCTTCCATCTTGTCAAAACACATGTTTAAAGCTGTTCGCGACTTCGGCGCCCGAAAAAAAAATCATTTGAAACCTTTGTTTAATTTTCCTCACGTGCACCCCACCGAGGGGAAGGTCAAACTTCCGAATCCCCGGGCACAGAAAATAGTCAAATACCCGGGGTTTGCCCGGGGGGGGGGGGGGGGTGGGATGTTGAAGTTTCGATTTGATCGACGTATAAAGTTTCAGGATTATATGGGAAGTGGGAAGTGGAGGAGCCATTCTATTGGTGAAATTAGTTGAATGAGGAGCGTTCAGGGCCGGGAATGACAGTGCCGAGTTGAAAAACTTAATTTCCCGGTTTTTGCAGATTTTTGCGTTTCCTTCGTGTAGGGTAAGACCACAAATTAAACTGTCCTGTTAAGGGTGAAGAGGCCCAAAAAGTTGAAAAAGGCGTGCGATGGGCCCCAATGCATCTTTGTCACTTTTTTTTAACTTCGTTAAAGCTTTGGTTCCATCTGCAGGTATCTGAGCAGAGATTACTTAAGACAGAAAACAAAGCGACCCCAAATGTAAAGACTAATCCCAATGGACCAAAAATATAATGCTATCTGGCACCTGCAGAAAGACGTAAATTATTATTTTGGGGAAAAAAGGGATAACTGTATATTGCGAAGTGAAACAAAATGAAGAAAAAAAAAAGATTATGTTGTCCAGGAACAAGCCAGTAAAGGAAAAAAATTTACAGGAAGGTACTCAGTCTCAAACTGCAAAACTCAGGATTTCACGAAATGAGCTCATAGTGGACTTTGGCAACCTGTAAATTGTGTCTTTGCATTCGTAAATCTCTTCTTGAATATACATCAACTTGGCCACCATGAAAAACTTCGAAGAAAGAATCGTGGGAGGGGAGGCTCCATCTGTTACACTGATTCAGTATTGCATTCCACAGCATCATGCAATACACTTTACCAAAGGGGTACAAAGAGGGTGAGGGTTGGGCAGCATTTAAATGTGTATTTTTTTTTTATATTAAGCATAACTTTATGAAAATTAATTTTTAAACTGGTAATTCATCACTTTTCCAGACATTCAGTACTAGCCCATCAACCTTGTCTGTTGGGCAAATGGGCAGTGATCGTAGCAATCTAATAGATAGGTTCCATTCATTCTAAGGCCCTGTTTATAAGGAGGGAGGGTAACCCTAGTGTTAGGGTTACCCTAGCACTCACACATTTCTGTTTTTTTTTTTTTAATCGACGTGTTTACAAGGCAGCTAGGGCTACCCTGGCGCTAGGGTAACCCCGGCCTATCTGAGTGATAGGGTTACCCAAGCGCTAGGGTAACCCTAGCTGCTTTGTAAACGCTCTGCTAGGGACAACACGCCTACCCGGAACAACTTTTTAACGGTTTCCATTGTGTTTGCGATGCTGGCGGTTACCAAGCACACAAAGTTGTCCCTGGTGTTAGAGTAACCCTACCTGGAAAATTTTGCTTGTAAACCCGGGCTATCTTTAACCCTCCTGCTAGGGTAACCCTAGCAGTAGGGTTACTCTATCTGCTTGTAAACAGGGCCTAAGGGTGTACGAAGAGAAGTTTCTAAGATAAACCGGGGATAACCCGTGTATTACCTCAAACGTTTAAAATTTTAAAATGAATGCGCCAACGTGCCGGCAGCTAATGGAGGTCATCTGATACTGACAGAAAAGGTCAAGAAAATACTGCCTTTTGATTGACACTGCAGTACCAAGTGATGACAGGCAGGTATAATAAGTTGAAAAGGAAGAAAAAAGATCAACCTTTGAGATTCGGGATAAAACGAGTTGGAATTTTGATAGGGTGGAGAATTCAGTCGTTGTTGGACTAAAGAAGATGAAAAATTGGATGTCGAGGATTGGTGTTGAAACTCATATTGAGTTGTTGAAAAAGACCCTTGGGAACAGTGGAACCCTCGGTTTTTTGGTATAAGCCATTCCTCTTTGGTAACCGTTTAAGGCAGTAGCTCAGTCTGAGTACAAGGAAATAAATCTCGACTGAAAAAGTATTGGGCCCTAGCTACTTAAAAGAAAGGGAGAAGTAATTCTCGCACTGTTTAGTGCATAAAGTGCTTTTCATAAGAGCTTTAACGCCAAATCTCAACGTGCTATTAATATTAGACTCCATTCGTGCGAAAGTATCTTAAATTATAATCGCACCTTTGTTAATTTCTCGCGCCAAAAATCGCTCTAAATATTGTAATTTGAATTTATTTATCTGATATAATTTTCCCTTGATAATGGAGTCATCATGACAACTCCCAATCGTTGGATTTTATTTGTTTTATCTTTCGTTTTTTACAGTTTTATGATTTAAGCAATTGCCTCTAATAGACACCGGACATTTTTTTGATGGCGTCAATGGGATTCGAACACATGACCTCTGCGATCCCAGAGCAACGCTCTACCAGCTGTGCTACGGGAACAAAATGAGCCCAACGGAAGAACATGAACCCAACTAATTAACCTACTCCCAACTGAGTGGCTTCATAGCTCAGGTTAATAGAGCATTGCACCAGCATCATTGCAGAGCCAGTCTTCCAGTTGACGCCACCTGGATTTTTCAGGTGGCTATAAGAAACAATTCCTTAAAATGTCCAGATGCCGATCGAGTGTGAGTAACATTTCTCCGTCATCATCTATGACTCACACTTCAAACTATATACACACATTTCATTCATCGAGTGCTTTCACAAGAACACATGAGTTCAACAAATTGACCTGCTCCCATCCGAATGGCTTCGATCCTAGATCAGTAAAGCATTGCACAGGCATCGCAGACGAGGTTATGGGTTCGAATCCCGTGCAAGTTATTTGTATTTTTCAAGTACCTGTCAGAGAAAATTACTCAAATTGTCCACATAAGTTCGAGGCCGGGAACACTAAAAATATCAGTAAAATACTTGTTTTTAATCCACATCAAAAAGTTAACCTGATTTTTGTTTTGTTCTTTCGCAGTTTTGGGGTTTTAAGTAGTTGTTACTTAAATTAAATGATGCGTATTTTTCAAAGGGAATTTTAACTGTTGAACTATTCCATGTCGTGACCTTTTTCAGTCAAAGTTGATCGTTATGAGCATTTATATGACATAAACAGCTCTGCAAATTTGATGGTGTCGACATCAAGTGACGGTGAGCAAACTGTTTAGTGCTGGAGAGTCCAACACGAAATCAAGAGCATCTAGAACTACGACGGACCGTGCAAACTCTTTGATAGATTGATACCCAAAATCAAGGAAATTAAGACGATCGGAAGCAAGAGTCGTAAAAGTTACGAGTCACTGAAGAAAAGTCTATAGCCTAAAAAATGAATATATAGCTCTTTTGAATTCTGGGATTCTATAGGCATACAAAATGGGATTGACTAGTGAATTGGCATAATTTAAAGAAACCACAAAGAAATGCAAATGACTTATTTTTTTGGAATAGGCATGAGACGTTTTCGAGAATTTGACAAAATAAGAAAGATTGCACGGCAGCATCAACGCCAAAGATATTACTGTCGCTATGAATAGTGTCTTGGTCAGTTTTCTTTCTCGACTAACGGGACCATGGTTGTGCGGATGAGTTCCACAGTGCACTTTAAGAACGATCGACAAATACGAAAAAAGGCTGATAATAAAGCAACAGAGCCCTATTAACAAAGGTAGGTAAAACTCCCAAGAACCTCTTACTTTAAAAAGGACATCCAGGTACATGTAAGAGGAGTTTATCACAGCTATAAACCAAGTGGCCGCAACAGATGCGCGAAAGATCCACCTTTTAAGGATACGATGCTTAAATGGACGAAACGTGGCGTGCATTCGCTCCAAAGAAATAGCAGTAAGGTTTGTCACCGAGGCTACTACGAAGAACAAAACGATCGCAACTAGCATACTTTCCCCGTCTGGCGATAAATAGCTCTCCCAAAGGCTGCAATTACGCCCTGAATTGAACACGCGTATGCTTAGCGAGACTCCTCCAACAAACATATCTGCAACTGCCAGGCTGATCACCAGGTACATGCTACGCTTGTGAAGACTGGGCTCTTTGAGGTAAACAATGACTGCAAGGCCATTAAACGTTACTGTAGTAATACCTAAAGTACAAAGCACTGTAATCCAAGCAATGCACTCCGTTGGAGAAAACGTCGTTAATCGTCCTTCAAGCAACGTGTCATTTTGCTTCACCAAGGAATCATTAGCCATCTTATTCATTCACCTGTAGAAAGAGAACACGAGTCTCAATCTTCTTCTTCTTTGATTGCACTCACGCGATAAGGCGGCCATGTTGGTGCCCCACACAATAGAAAAACGTAGCTCAAGTTTTGCGTAATAATAGCGTCAAATTTCCAATTTTGCTATTGTTCTTTCCACCAACGAGAGGGAGGCGCGGTGGCTTCATGGCTTCATGGTGCTACACTCCGGAGCGAGTGGTCCAGATTCGGATCCTGGGGGCCGTTTTTCGAAGTCCCGAAACTTTACGGGCCATTTTCGGGTGTCAAAATTCCCTTTGTATCTCAAGAACGGAGAGAATTGAATTCGTCAAACAGTTCTTTTTATTTTTGTTACCTTGAAAATATGTTAAAAGATTGGGTTTCCAAAACAAGCGGTTGGCAATTTCACAGATGGCTTTTTGGGCCCAAAAAGTTTCGAGACTTTCGAGAAACGGGTCCCTGGGCGGGGACTGTGTTGTGTTCTTGGGCAAGGCACTTTACTCCCTTAGTGCCTCTCTTCACCCAGGTGTATATAAATGGGATACCGGCGAAATGCTGGGGGTAACCCTGCGATGCACTAGCATCCCATCCAGGGGGGAGTTAAAAATACTCCTAGTCGCTTAACGCTACGGAAACGGGGGATAAACACCGGCGTGTTGGGTCATTGGCTCGGAAAGCGCTTACCTTCCTCTTTCCACCAACATGGCCGCCGTGACGTCAGATGCGATCAAAGAATAGGAAGGTAATGAGGGACTTCAGGAAGATCTACGATGCAGCCGTCAAAGAGAACACCGCAAAACAACGATGTCATTGGTTAAAAGAGGAAAAAAAGATAATCGTACTGCACGCATTTTAGCACATATTTTTGCGGTAATCTGCACCCAACAACGATGACGTGAAATCATCAAATTTGAGGTTTTGACCACAACGCGAGCGTATAAATGTGAAACTTTATTCTCCAAAGGAGTAGCTAGGGGGGTCCTGGGGTGACGTCCCCCCCCCCACCCCATCCCCTTCGTAAGTCTTTTTCAACGCAAACAACCTACAATATTCAGGTGGCGAAAACGCCACAATCTGGCGAGTACCCTCTGTTTGACATTGTGTGACCGCCTCCCCCCCCTTTTGAAAAATCCTGGCTACGCCCCTGAATCTCTATTTCTATTTTGAAACCGCCCGTATCGATTTATTTCTAGAATCCTTCGTCAACATTATACGCCAGGAACGAGATGGAACCGTTGATCGTACAAAAAAGGTACGATTGTGTAGTTAAATTTATGGCGTAACTCTATCAGAAAAAAGAATAGAATTTCAATGTGAGAGGATTTTTGCACGAGTATCCCAAAAGGCCCTATCATATCATAGTAAAGAAAGTACGACGGCATCGGATACGAGAAGGTCAACTCAAAATTTACTTAGCGTTATTGTAATCATTTCGCGATTTATCCAAGTCGTTCGGGCATGGAAAGTGTGTGCCAACGTTCCATGAAAAACTGTCATAAATAGTGCATTTGTAAGGGAAAATTTCAATATTTAGTATCGAAGGCTTGTTTTCGTCACCTAACGTTTTCTTGATTTCACGGACGCTCGTTATCAAGACGAGAACGGCAGATGAACGTACAGTGCGGATAGAGCCATTTTTTGCTTATAAAAGTCGTTATTTTGTGGCGGTTTGGTTGTCACCTGAAACGGGGAGCACTATTTTGCATAGTTGGTCATTCCATTTTTTCCTCATGTTACTCAACATTCGCGATAACAAAAGAAATGTTGAATTGTTGTTAAAGCCAAATTTAAACGTTTTTAAATTCATTCAACCTTGATTCAACTTCGATTCAACACAATGATGTCTCAACACGGTTGAAGGGGGGAGGGGGGGGGGGGGGCGGCGGAGGGCAAACCGTTTCAACATCTTTGTTTAACACAATCGAACGGATGTTGGAGCAAATGTAGAAGCTGTTTCCAGCCGTAGGCTCGAGATCTCCCCGGGATTTTTATATGCTTGTCAATTTCTGTCAAGTAGCTTGCATATTTTAAAGAACCTTTTCCGCCTTGACCTTCAGCGTTATCGTATCAAACTCTCTTCGATCTGCATATTTCTTCATGTTATCGTCACCCGGCCATAAATTGTTTTAACAGATTTAACTGATTAGATAGTAATGTGAGGTGCTACGTTTCTACCCCATGTGAACCATGTGAGCGTTAGTCCTACGAATGGAAATGGGCCCACACAAGGACAAAGGAAAACTCTGACCAGTGTGGGAATTGAACCCACGACCTTCAGGTTAGATCACCTCTGCCCTACCGACTGAGCTACAAGGTGAGACGGGAGCAGGCCGTGGAAACTGATGATCTTAAAGTCACGGCAATGAACATGTACAAGTACAAGGAAGGATTAGGTTTTTGCGAACGTTGGCCGTGTAGCACTTATATAATTTCTTTAGCACTTTTATTTCTGACACCGAATCCGTTTTCATACAGAAATTAGTTTTTATTAGACAAGAGGTTTGCAAATAGAATTCAATAAAAATGTTTTTATTTGAATCAAGCGCGGTGCGAGTCAACAATTTAAAAAGGTGATTTCAGAAAGGAAACTCTCACCTTGATTTATGGTAGCACTGGAACTGTAGCGGTGGAGACGATTATCAAAAGGAAAACGTGCAGGCAAAAGTCATTTGAACGAAGAAATGAACCGAACTCCAACTGGGACTCATGAGAAGTGAAAGCAGCACCTGGAGCAAAAAGTTCGCCGTGTTTCCGTTTACGTCAAAATTAGAGCTGAATAAATGCATTAATATTTGGGCAACTTGACAATAGCTTACCAATAGAGATTTCTATGGCTTTATGAAGAAAAGGAAAAAAGCAAACAGTAACGACAAACTTCGGTCGCGCAATATCACCGAGGACTGTTTAAATAATTAAACACGATCTGTGTTGAAAAACTGGTAGATTTTCATTGCATTGCCCTGTGTAGTAAGTACGCACGATATAGAATTTTTAAAGCAATAATCCGAAGATTAATGTAAGACAACTGAAGACGCAAAAGTCAAACAAATTGTTTTAATGCTTTAAATTATTAATCCATATTGATGCAGGTTGACAGTCTTATCAATTTTCTGCTGTTTTGAACAATCAAGACCCTGTAGGAATTGCCACTTTAATTAAAACTGTAATCGAGTCATAAAATATGGCGAACAAGGAAGGCTTGTTCCAGTAGTGTCAGTCTCTTTGCATTGTTTTTACTTAGACTTTCGAGTGCAATGAAGCCCGAGAGTTTTTCGTCAGTTATGTCAACAGTAAGACTTGTCTTAACAATTTGCGACCAAGTTTAAACTCTAATGAAGCAGGGTTTATTTGTGGTACACGCCTTACTTTTACAAAGACTCACCAAATTTCTAGTAAGTTTCATTTTTTGTTAAATGACTTTTTGCAGCTTCAACCTCAAACTGTTCTTATCCTTTTTGCACTGTATGCTAGCGATAGGAGAGATGAAATGAAAAATTATCAGGGGCTTTATAGTTTAATCCATCATTACCAGAAAGAACACGACTAAAAACCCCTATCATCTCTATGAAAACTGCTCGCCTATCAAATTTCAACCCACGTATGCAAATTAGTTAAGCTACACAACACGATGAATCAACAAAGGCCGAACAATCTCATAAAAACCTTCAGGAGCACCCAACGAATCTGTTCCTCACATTATCTGTTCCCCAGAGAAATCTTGCTGGCTGGCAAAAATACAGGTGTTTCGATTAGCTGGCTGGGAAATTTTGTTATTGATAGAGGTTTTGCCTGGGAATTACTGACTTTTTCTAGCATTTCAACCCGAGCTGGCTGTAGAAACTCTGAAGACTGAGGACGACTAAAAAAAAAAAAAAAAGAACCCCGGCCTTCCCTCTCCCAGAGAGTAGTCACAAACATACGACGGCTGGTCAGAGTGGTTGCGCTTGCGGAAAAAACCTGTTTTGTCCCGGTTTTGTCGCATTTGTTCGGTCGTTTTGGATCGAGGGATTTGAAAGCGCGCGGAATTCCTGGCTGGGAAATAAATTTGATCAGCTGGCTGGGAAACCAACCAATTTTATCTAGCTGGCTGGGAAATTCTTGTGTGTCTTGTTGGGAAAAAGGAACAGATAATGTTTTCCCAGCAAAAATGCCTTAATAACATTTGTTTTCATTAACTGGGGTATAATAATACATTTTACAACAAATTGGTCGTTGGGTGCCCCTGAACCTTTTTCCAGCGAAAACATTTATTGAAACTAACAACATCATATTTGCTATTAGAAGCAAAAAAAACCCTTCCTGTGTCATTCGTTGCATGAAAACAAGAAGCCCAATCCGTGTCAAAATTCCATACGCAACAAAATAAATTTCTCACCGGAGTTCAGGATCAAATCCTTTTCTGAAAAACCTTTTCCTTTATCAATGAAGCAAAAAATGGACAACAAGCTTTCTTTCAAATAATTCTTGACTAACAAGAATAAGTCAAATTTCCAAATTTTTTTTACCCGAAGACTGTGCAAAGTTGAGTACAAATGAATAAAATTATAAGTAGCCAGACAACAGAGATCCAACTTTCGTGTAAACACACATCCACTCAAGGTGTTCGATTCCTTAACTGAGTTTGTTAAAACAGTGACTAACTTGATCCAAACTGAGTAAAGAGGAAACAACAAAAAGTAACGCAAAAATCATGAGAACTGGTTTATCACACATAATTACTCGTCCGTGTTCTTAAGAAATGAGTAACAATGAGTAACTTAAGCCCCATTTACACGAGCAATTTTTACTTGACAAGTCCACTTGTCAAGGAAAAATTGCTCGTGTAAATGGGGCTTAAGAGAACGTGTACTGATATGACGCAGGCCTGAAATCTTAAAATCTTTGCCTAAGACGTCTGGTAAAAGCAGGTGCCCGCAAAAAGGCATTTTTAGTAATCGGAAAACCATCTTTAAATACCAACCTGCCTTTTGAAAACTTGTCAAAGAAAAAGTCATTCACTTTTCTTGTATGATAGATAATCTTTTGCGATCAATTTCAAGTTACTCGGCTCTTTTCAAGTTCTTTGTAATAATCACTTTATAAGACCGTTCACGCTAAGATCAACGAAAATTTTACTAAGAAGATATATACACAGTCTGAGAGTCAGATAAGAACGTCTTTATTTTGCTAATGTTTATTTGTCGGTTTTTGTGAGTCGTCCGAACAAAGGTAAAGGAAATCATGATGTTAAACTGTAGTCAAACAGGACAAAGAAGTCAAATACTTAACTTAAAGACATTTTTTAACATTAACAATGTGGTTTCAATTGTATGAGGACCCACTCAGCTTGTATTCGAACTTGCATGGTATACAACTCAACTTTAATTAAGAACGTTTTCAGACTCAAATCGCCCCAAAATTAGACGTTCTCGTACAAAAAGAGTGTAAGCTACTTTGTTGCCAGGGCAAATACGGTCTTTGCCTAGAGGGGTATCCGACTGACAAGCTATGTCCCTTTGGACTCTATACATCAACAACTTCTTTATGGCTGAAGTACGTTTTTCTCTTTTCTTTGCTCGTATAATTTTCATGTGCAAATATGAGTAATAGTGGTATGGACTAAAGAATTGAGTATTCTAAGACCCGAAATCCAAAGTATTTACAGAGTATTCTCAAAGAAACTGGCGACAAAAGCTAATTTGAAATACACCAGAGCTGCAGAGAGGAACGAACGACGCAATTTAGTCAAAACAATTCAATAAATACCTCCGAATCAATTCAGAAAACTCTCTTTCGATCTCTTCCGCGGCAAATTTGTCTTTGGTCAAAACACTAGCCGATGGACAAGTTCTGCAAAGATAAGTCCATCATCAAATTTGAGTCTGACTTTTCCGTTAAAAAAAAAACCGGAGAAAAGAACAACTGAGCGACTCGTGAGTAGACTCTCCAAGCTAGAAAATAGCGCCGATTGGGGGATGACATTTAAGTCTACGAATTTCAAAACGGTGCATGCTGGGTAATCAGGATAAAGTGAATGATGAATGACTTCGGAGTTAGAGGACCGATCAAAGTTTTATTGTGATGGTTTCCGTTTGTCATAACGTTTTCTCGACCAAATCAAGATGAGCGTTTGTTTGTGCTTGACAACTGCATGGGTTGACTTTCGCGAGAAGCCGCTTTGTTTTGATCGAGAGAGTCAATTTTAATTCCAAGGTTTTCTCTCATAGGTTACCTCATTCACGTAAGTTGGCAGAAGCCATGAGCATTTCACTTGTGTGCATGCCATTTTTCCGTTGACACGTGCCCAGCGTTCGATGTACATCATGCATGGCGACATGCGAGCATGATTCGGCTAGCCCAGCTTTACAACCTGAACAGTGAGCAGAAATTATTGCACCTTCAGTCTTAGTTATAATCCATACGTGCACGAGTGGATCGTTCATCCGCTGCGAATGTCGTACTTTAGCTGCAACCACGTACTTTCCGGAAATTATCTTTCCACTTAGACTCTTATAATTCTTGAACTGGTCGTTCGTGTAGTAGCGTGTCTGAAGAACTAGATAACCAAATAAATCGGACTGTTCGATTGGTGGTAAACATTCCAGATTGAACTGCTCACATGTGATAATGAAAGGGTCAATACCCACAACCGACATTTTCTTTAGGCATCGCAGCTTTACATGGCTTTCCAAGGTCGTGCCATACTCTGAAAGCACTGGAATCTTGCTGCTAAACTTCTTTATCTCTTCTGCCTCAATTTTCGGGGATAAATCCATTCCAACCAAATCCGCAAAAACAGCTCAAGAAACGCGAGATCTACACAGAGAAGGCTTACATTTCCATATAATTTCACACCTCGAGGGGCACAAATAAGGCGAACGTCCATATTTGGAAAGTACTGTAACGTCACGTGAAAACCGCGAATTTTATACCTCTAACAGTTTACAAATTTTACGACTAAAGCATCCGACTCTACCTATTTTGCGACTGAAGTGTTCGATCTGCTGTGGATTTTCATACTCCAATTCTACGATTTCACCTTAATTTAACACGCTTTTGAAATTATTCTCCGATTCTACTATTCTTCCAATTCAAAGATGACATAAAATTTTCAAGGAACAGTTGGCTTTGCGAAAGGATTGTTTGTGCGCTGTCGTTTCATCAGAAGTTAAGAATTAAATATCAAGCATGCATTCCTTGCTTTCATCATCTGCGGTGATCTTGAAGACTTCTGATTTCGAACTGTGAGGCGTGTGTCAACTTACGTTTGCTTGAATCTTCCTTCAGTGACATCACTTTCTTTGTCCTGGGATCACCTGTTGCTCTTTCACACAAGGAGAAACCGAGTAACTTTGAAATGTAGTAAATCCAAGCCTCTCCCAAATGAAGTTCAGGGAAAGCCTTTCTTCTCCCTTCCTACGTGAGACGTTAAAAAGATTATCCATGCACACGTACGATGGCTTCAGTTGTTTGGGCTTCTGAATCGGCGCTGCTTTTCGATGGCAAAATTGCCATAAATTAAAAAATTAAACCCCCACAAAATAAAAGTGGTACACGGTGCTCAAGTTTTGTTGGCGAACGAACATTACATATAAATTATCAGCAAAAAACGCTCATTGATTCCCGCGAGAATATTTTCCAAATGGGCATGGCAGGCAGGATGATGAGAGCTGTCAATCTGTCACTGGGGCACTCTTTACGCCCTCGGTATTTGCTACCCGCAGTTTCAGCCATTCGTTTCAACGATTCAGAGCAAAAGAGAGACTGCTCGCAGTCTACAGGATATTCCGAATTGAGCGACTATCAGAGGAAAACAATTCAAGCATATCTGTCTTGCAGAGATATGTTTCATCTGATCCAACCGGAGCTGGGAAAAATCTGACCTTTGAGCTAGCCCCGTACGCTTTTGATTGCTTACTTGGAGAGGATTGCAATGCTATCGTCCTCGTAATTGTTCCACTGATTTCACCCATAGCGAATCATGAAAGATCTGGTCTTTAGCTTCAATTGTCGTGGCATTAGAGCGTCATATGTAGGAAACGATTGTTCTAAACAAGAGTTGGTGGATATTTTAAATCATAAGTACATGTATAAACTGTGTCTGGTAGTCTCGAGGCGATTCTCAACAACTATCGACACATTTTCTGTCCACTGAAACAAAATATTTTAAAATGCGTCTTCATAGTATCAGTTAAAGTTATTGCATCGCTAAATGTAAGTTTCACTTAGATGTATCTCCACTTCTATTCCCTATTCATGTCTTTTAATCCCGTTCTAGTACGTCTCCTGCACCTGAAGCCTACCCGATCTTTCATGAGTGAAATCAATTGACTTTCTTGACGATTCGAAGCTCTCCCTTACTCGAAGTAGTGTTTCGTTTCCATCAGCACAATTTAATACGGCACAAATTGTTGGTCCAAAAAGTAACACGGGAGATCTCTTTTCCAAGCGGCGACTCGAGATTGAAATAAGCTTCCTTTTTATTTCGTCTTTGTTTCTGATACCTTTAGCACAAAGTAAACAAATTTCCTTTTGCGACTTCGGAGAAACAAACGTGTTCGATTGTTTTCGTGGGATTGCACCATTCAAGTGCAGAAATGACGTCATCCCCCTTTTGGCGCGAAACGAACACCTTGCAAGCCAGACAAGTCGACCTCGTTAGGAACCTTTGTCAGTTCAAGGTAAAAAGGAGTTTATTGATGTACTTTATTCCAAAGTTTATCTCTGAGAACGAATTTTATCGAAACACGCCGGCTTGGATTGGAACAAGAATCGGCAAAATATGGCAATCAAGAAAGGACAAACTTCAAAGAAGATCTCCAATCAACAAAGTATACCTGATCGTGCTTTAAACAAATCTCTGAAAACACAAGCTGGTGATATTTCTCCTTAATTATACGAGCACTCACTGCGATTTCGTGTCTATAGCATATCGAAACATAAGGGCAAACAGTTAGGCAAACGGAGGAAAAAAACACTTCAGTTGTTCGCTCACATTTTAGAGCAAAACAAACAAACAAACAAATCAACCATTTCTTCTTCTCATTCATAACAACGGATAATGTACCGGTGAACATCGCTTAGTGCTTACAAATGAATTCTAAAGGTGACCTGCAGTAGCTATAGCTATAGGGGTAGTTTGTTTTGGAACAGGTTGTCGGATCGGAAGTAGCGTGGATCTACCGCATGCAGCGTTACGTCTATTTAAGAATTTGCGGGATCTAGTATGTAGCGTGACTTTCAAAGTGAAAACATTGAGGCAAGGGAGGGTGAAACACTAGTGTAGCAACACAGAAAACTCAGTTGTGAAAAACCAATCTTGTGATTAATGTGGGTATATTAAGCAAAAACCGGTATCCAGCTGCAAAGGGGGAAGACCTTTTCCACTGGTAAAGGGTAACGGGTAAAAGGGTGAACGGTTAAGGTAGAGGGTTCTACCATAAAATCCATGAATCCACTCTGGGAAATGATTATTCGTTTCCTTTCCTTTGATTCACCATGATCTAAGTGATCTTTGATCAATGATCCTTTTTCGGATAATCTCAAAGAAGCGCCAATTCTGGGTTGCAGTTCGAATATTAAGTTTTTGAAAGAGAGCCCTCTCGTTAAACAATTGACACGGTTATAGTTGACCACTTTTAATTTATCTAATCAATCTCTTTTTATTTGAATGGCTTCGCTGGAAGATTTGTTTTGAAGCGGAGCAAAACAACAAGTCAGAAATTAAATGGGCTTTTGCAACGCACATGGTAATTACCCATGTGTTTGTCACTTAAATAACATCTTTTCAGTGGCTGGGGATACTACTTGGTTTAACCTCGTATTGTTGACTTTTTTCTTGCATTCTTTCTTCGATTTTGTTCCTTTAGCACCAAAGAAGATCGGATAGAATTGCTTTAAAACTTCTTATTCTCTTGTTCGCATGGTCGCCGTGGGTAGCTTGCTCATATTAGCTTGGAATTTCTGTGCTTACCAGCTTTAGCCCGTAATGCAATATGTCATCGAAACACCGATTTTCGTCCAGAAGTCCTTGGTGGCAGGATAGGTCCGCAAGGCGTGCGTGTCGTTACTGCTAAACTGCAGGCTCAGAATTCGAGCAAAATCGCCAAAATGCATGTGCCAAACACAAAAGGGCAGAAATGAATCCAAAATCGAAAGTTTTGACTACCCTTGTGGTTTTGGGTTGTCTTGAAGCGATCCAAAGTTATCTCTTTCGTGCTTGGTAGTGTAGACAACAATCTAAAAATAACTTGGTTTTCTTTGTGGGTAATTTACACAGTGTCCACAATAAGGCAGGTTGGAGTTCCGGAAAAATTATGCGTTAGAATAGCAAAGATTATAATTCCAATTTCCTTTTCTTTTTTCAAAATTTTCTTTTTGATCGAAAAAAAACTTGACAACAGGCTACATTCTCGATGTAAAAAGTCTCAAACATACACGTGACGAACACAAATGGGTAGTAAATGAATGATATATTGTAAGTTTTAACCTCATATTTTGTTTTGGGTTCTGATGTGTCGTTTTCTTGTCAGAAATCTAAAGTTTGGTAATGTAAACAACAACTTAAGAATACAGTCCTAAAAGCAATTTGCCTCTTTGGTAATTCGATCAATCAAATTTACAAGGTACACGTGTCCAAAACATGAAAAAATCATGGGTCAGGATAACAAGAATGTAATTCCAAGTTTTTCTTTTTCTTCAAAATAAGCTTCTTGTTGATCAAAAAACAAAAAAAGAAATGATAACAGTTTGTGTAGAAGTGTGTACAGAGATCAAAAGATAGCCTAAAAATATCAATGCTCTCACGATTCTCTCGTGAACTAGTATACAATTCCTTTACGTTTTTGTGACTACTGCGCATTCGCTTAGTCACAATTGCCATCGTGTTAGTTTTCCGAAAATGCGTATGTATCAATAGAATACACTTCGGAGTCAATTCGCATACAAAGAGTACCAAAGTCCGGACTCTACAAACAGTACGATGATTTGCCGGTAATTCGCGAGGACGAACGAAATGCTGTGAAGAACAAGACGCTCTTCAAGGCGTTTACTCGGAACTTACCATGTTGCGTAGAAGTAGGGTGATACATTTTGGAAGAGTTAGAAACAAACTACAAGGATCGAATAACCTAAAGTGATGTTCAGATTTGCTTAGTACGGAACAAAAGAAGCAAATGTTTCTGCAACCGATTGAAATAGGGAGGGCTCATGACAAGGGATAACGTATACGTATTGGTGAACGTCGCTTAGTGTTTACAAATAAAATCAACAGATTTGGCGGTACACTTTGTCGGATCGGAAATAACGTGAAATCTACCCAATGCAGGGCTGACGAACAAAGTGAAACCAGTGAGGGAGAGTGCAACACCACCGTAGCGAGAGAGAAAACTTGTGAAAACCATTCTTGTAATTAATGTGACTAAGTAAAATTTAGCCCTCCTCTTACCAGCTACACTAGCCCTGAAGCAGCTGCATAGTTTCGAAATTAACAGCGTTGTGAATAATGCGGTGACATCCCTCTATAGGTAGCTATATAAATATGAAGACTGTGAAACAAACAAGATGACAGAGTTAACTGAATAGAGTGTAATGTGAAGTGCTAGATTACAGTCCCAAATGAACCATGGGAGCGTTAGCCCTACAAATGGATAATGGGCCCACACCAGGACAGATAAAAACTCAGACCA
>NC_090892.1:13926658-13931658 GCF_036669925.1 Montipora capricornis | reverse complement strand
TATTTACCTGTTCTCAACTCTGCACAGTCTTCCGGTATAACAATTGGAAATTTCACTAATAAGTCATTGACGTGAATGGCGTTTTAGTGGATCTTTAAATAAACAAAATATACCCTCATGGAGCTCAAGAATGGATAGTCAATTGGATGAGCAAGACAGCGCTGAAAAATAAATATCTGGATTCTAAGGACGAGTAATGGTCTTCGACAACAATTTCATTTTTCGCCTTTGAATATCAAGTGAGCTTTGTTTCTAATATTTTACTAACTTGGTATTATATAAAACACGGAAATCAAATAGCAATTTTTTTATGGATTTAAGCATAGTTACTAACTATGATTTAACAAATTAACATTGAAGGAATCGAACGCCTACATACAAGAAGGCATCACAGTGTTTACTCAAGTCGCATCTTAGTTGTCTGACAATTTACATTTACCGGTATTTTATACTCAACTCTGCAAATGCGTAAAATATTTGGAAATGTGACAGTGAAGAAGTATTTGAATGAAAGTTGTTGTCGCTTTTGTGCTTCATTATTTACGGTCAGCGTTCCGAGTCGAAAAGGGTTTTGATGTGAACTGTCAAAACTACGGTGGCCCACATCTGCCACGGCAAAACTTACTTTCTCACGGCAAAACTTACTTTTCCACGGCAAAACTTACTTTTCCACGGCAAAACTTACTTTTGCACGGCAAAACTTACTTTTTCACGGCAAAACTTACTTTTCCACGGCAAAACTTACTCTTTCACTGCAAAACTTACTTTTCCACGGCAAAACTTACTCTTTCACTGCAAAACTTACTTTTCCACGGCAAAACTTACTTTCTCACGGCAAAACTTACTTTTCCACGGCAAAACTTACTTTTTTACGGCAAAACTTACTTTTGCACGGCAAAACTTACTTTTCCACGGCAAAACTTACTTTTTGCCTAAAATATGGAATTCGGAAAGGGAATCTGGAAACGGAATCCGGAATCCGGAATACAGTGAAAGTGGTAGAAAGGCTAAAATTACCACAGAAAGCAGTAAGCTCAACGATTCATTTAGTAAGGTACTCCTAAAGTCGACGATAAATAAAGTTGATAAAGCATCTCGTTTAATTGTGTGTATGTATGTTTTTAGTTACAATATTTCGCCAACAGGACTCTTGATTTCGCCCGTACGTTCAAAATTCGCAGTGGAGATAAACAAGGCTGCGTGTGGGCACCCACCCTGTTTGGTATTTTCTTTTCTCTCATCCTCCAACACGCCTTCCAGTTCTGCAGTGAGGGGGGCCTTCTCCACCGTACACGCCACGACGGAAAGCTACTGAACTTGACTCGTCTCCGCGCTAAGACAAAAGTGAAGACAGTGCTGTTAAGAGAGATGCCCTTTGCCGACGACGCTGCCTTTGTCAGTCACACAGAGAGCGGACAACAAGCGATCATAGACCGCTTCGCGACTGCCTGCCAGGACTTTGGCTTTACCATCATCATAAAGACTGAGGTACTGGCAATGCCGGGGACCGATGCTGAGCCGACCATCCTGATCAGCAACCAAGCACTCAACTCTTTGGACGCCTTCAAGTACCTTAACTCAACAATCACCTCCAATCTCTCCCTGAATAGTGACTTGAATGCTCTGTTTGCGTCCTCAGCACTCTGTTGTATTGGAGAGAGACATGGCCTACATACACGAGACAAGAAGCTAGACTGAACACACTCCACTTCAGATTCCTCCGCAAAATTCTTGAGATCACCTGGAAGGATAAAATCACCAACCAGAAAGTACTTGAAACTGCAGAACTGCCAACTATCCAGTACCTCCTCTCAGAGCGTAGACTACGCCGTTGGCCCCGAGCGCCTTCCAAAAGACCTACTCTATGGACAGCTGTCTCAAGGCAAACGATCGACAGGACGGCCGCTTCTTCGCTACAAAGACGTCTGCAAACGAGACATGAAGGCAGCCACGTTGAATCAGTGTCGGCAACTCGGACTGGCTGGCTGACGACCGTGTTTAGAAATTGATCGAATGCATTTCTTTCTTTTTTTTTTTTTTTTTTTTTTATAAAAAAAGTTGTTATAATTATTTAACCCAGTATAGAGTGAAGCGCCTGGAAGATCGATAACAGACCCAGTGTATTTGTGTTAAGGCAGATCATTTTCCATTCCGATGTGTTGACCGTGAGTTCAACTAGACTCTCTCTGGCTGCACTCGTATATGCGTATGATTCGTCATTTTTTAAGGTAAAATAGTCACACTTTACAACAGGGAAAGATGAGTCTATTCAGGCTGAATCTCCCAAGAGTTATCTGAGCTTACAGCGGTTATCAGTCACACGCCCTCAACGATTTTGTTTTCATTTTTCGAAACTAAATGGATTGACTGACGTCCACCCAAAAAATGAAAAATGAAACAAGAAGTCGTTGAGGGGCACGTGTGAATGGTAACCGCTGTAAGTACTTGGGAAGAAATTGTTTTGATTTGAAATAAGCTGAAAATTGTTTTAGATATTACCTATTTTCCTGTATGTTTTTAGAAAGAGGGATCTGATAAGAAAATTTTTCATTTCCGTGTGGTAAAATGCTTTTCCATAAGTATTGTACGTATGCAAGGATGCGTTCGATCGGCCTTATTCCGGAATAGGAATACACAGATTTGAATTCAGAAATCCTTCGCTTTTACAGAGATTCACATGGAAACGAAAAACTTACTGAAATGAAATTTTACACATATCTTCAACATACTATAGTTGCTTACTAGTAAAAACTACACCAAACATACTATTTCAAATCATCACTGCACCTATTTTTATTCCGTTATAGGGTCAATGGAACAAACCTTTAAGAGATCAACAAACGAGTGTAATCAAGAAAATCTAGCGCCCGAAGACAATTGCTTTAATATTTGATGTCAAAACATTATCACCCCACCATCACGAAAAAGAAAAGCCCAGACAGTTGGATTCTCTTCCGATGTTACGACACGAATCCCCTCCCAAAAGGAGTCAGCATGTGACAAATTACTCAACGAGATGAAAGTAAACATTTGCACGACGCAGGATCATTTTAAGTGACTTTGGTTCAAGTTCTTATTCCGGATTCCCCATTCCGGATTCCGGACCTGTAGAAAACTAAGTTTTGCCATGGAAAAGTAAGTTTTGCCGTGGAAAAGTAAGTTTTGCCGTGAGAAAGTAAGTTTTGCCGTGGAAAAGTAAGTTTTGCCGTGGAAAAGTAAGTTTTGCCGTGAGAAAGTAAGTTTTGCCGTGGAAAAGTAAGTTTTGCTGTGGAAAAGTAAGTTTTGCCGTGAGAAAGTAAGTTTTGCCGTGGAAAAGTAAGTTTTGCCGTAAGAAAGTAAGTTTTGCCGTGGCAGATGTGGGCCACCGTACAAAAATGTATTTAATTGCATCTCTTGTTTGAGCGCACGCAATTGAAATATGAAGGTATTTTTGACTCTAATAGTTATTATGTTGTTTGTTTCGATTAATTTTTCGCTGGAAAAGGATTTTGACGAGATATTTCCAGCCTTTGTGAACTTTAATATCATGTTGTGTAATTTTCCAGCTTAACAAATTTGCATACGTGTGTTGAAATGTGATACGGGAGCATTTTTGTGGTATAGTGTAACGCAAATAAACAGTAGTGTAACAAAATGAGCCCCAAAATCAGTGAAATATTGTGACGTAGATGAATATTAAAGTAGCTGCCATTTCCAAAATGATGAAATTACCTGGTGATAAATAACGTCGAACACGTCTTGGAGAGTAAATTTTGACTTTGCATAAACAAGAGTTGGGCGATTGTGATCTTTGTTTTGACTTCGTTCATTTCATTGTCAAAATTTATAACACTTGACAGGAAAAGAAACTTACAAAAACCCGGTATCTTGCCATCATTTGACACAGATGCTTCACTGTTTGGCGAGTAATCACGGCGCCCGCTGAATTCCGGCCATGTCACTTTCGATTTGGCGATTTATTTGAACGTAGCAAAAATCTCCCAAAATGTTTGTCGCTGATCGTAACTTTTTATATTCTACATTCGCGGTTCAAACTTAATGTTGTTTTCATGTCGTAAATATGTTATTCTCGATCGACCGTCCTGGAGACTTCCTTCTGCTCATTCTAAAAACTGTGTATCAATAGTTATTTACTTTTGCATCAATATTTGTTCTTGCATAAAGCAAGCTAACAAGATCGGTACCTTGCTGAGTTCGCATTTGTTGGCGTTAATAGTATTTTCGGTCCGATGCTTCTGTTTTATGAGGGGTATATTGTTTTGGTCTCCCATCCAAACACTAACCCCGCCGAACAGGGTTAACTTCAGTGAACTTCGGCATTACAAAGCTGTCAGATGCTCAGCGGGCACGCTTAAACTTGTGGTGAAAAGAAGTTTATCAACATGTCAGCCCAGAAGCCAATGTTTCTCACTTGCCATTTATTTTCTTCAATCTTTCTGGGTTCAGTACTCTGCTAGTAACCACATGTCTTCTCAGACTATTTACCCAAGACTTCTACCATGGCACTACAATGATAGACAATACCAAAACAATATCGTGCACTGTTAGAGCTACATATTACGCAAGGACAGATCTGCTTCGTCGAACGAACGTGTGAGGAGACCTGTGAGCCAAATGGCCTCTTCTGGTATGACTTCTTAATGACCTTGAAAAAAATTGTTTGGAACGGTGCACGTACCACAGGCAAGCCAGTCAGTACCCTCACGGAAGGTCTAGTTAGCTTTAAAACTAGTTTTAACACGACTCTCATATAAATATGTTAATTTTTGTACGTCTAGTTTGTTAATAAATAATCAGGACTTCATGTAAATGTAAATATAATGGTGAAGTTAATAACTAAAGTCACTTGATTCAGTTTGTCGTTGCTTTTGGAAGGAAGTTTTTTTTCTAGTAGATTTGGTGAGGAAGGTTGAGGGGACACTGAGTAGAATTCCTAGGTGACAACTAAACAACTTAATCTCGTGCCACCAACAACTGTAAGGAAAAAAGAAATTGCCTGA
>NC_090892.1:13891658-13904158 GCF_036669925.1 Montipora capricornis | reverse complement strand
ATGATGTGAAAAAGAACTATAAACTGAAGTAGAATTTGAAATATTTATGAAAAAGCTGAAAGATGAAAACAAATCAGGCCGATTGATGTTAAGTATGATATCGGTTAATATCGCTGCTTGCTGCTGTTAGAATTATTTTTGAACAACTGAAATACATTTCTAAACTTTCAGAGACCTCTTGCATTGCTTTTTTTCGTCAGTCTTAATATATTTGCCTCTATGGATCTCTTGAATGGTAATTTTTTTAACAACTTAATTTTGAAAACACAGCAGAAATCTTCGCATTTTCTGTTGGATGCGGACCCACGCGAAAACAGTATGTAACTATTTAGTCGGAAGAGACGGGTTACGTGTAGTTTTTATAGTAGGATAGGAGCTACGCTATTGGTGGTAACATGGCAGCGTGAAAAATAGGAATATATTAGTTAAATGAAAAGCGTTCGTTAATACTGTGAGGATTAAGGGTGCCAATTTGCAAGATGAATTTTTGTTCCAGATTCTTGCGACTTTCCGTCGTACCTAGATTTAGGGGAAGGCCGCAGATAGCCATGTGTTTTTGGAGTGGTTAGGGAGATTAAAATGAAGAGCGACTGGCTTAGATGCATCTTTGTCATTCTTCTCAACATCGCGAAGGTGTTCGCGGAATCGGTCACCTTGTCGTCTAGTTGTCTCGCCAATGTATAATTTATTGCATAACGTACAGGTTATGCAATAAATGACATTTGCGGAGGTACATGTGAAACGATCGGGGATCTTAACAGATCGCTTAGGTCCCGATATCTTGCTAGTGTTAACAATGAAAAGACAAGTTTTGCATCGTGAGAGCGCGCATTTGAAAGTTCCGGGTTGCTCGTTAGTTTTGAGCGCGCTTCTAACTAAAAAGTCGCCTACGTTTTTGTCGCGTTTGAATGAAATAAGTGGAGGTTGCGAAAAGATTCTACCAGTCTCGTGATCATTTTGGAGTAATTTAAAATTATTAAGAAAGATACTTTTGACTGCGTGATGGAAAGTGAGGGTGAATGGAATTCTGTCATTCTTATCTTTTTGTGACGTTTGTAGTGATGACTGTCGATCAAATTGTTGGGCGCGATGATGGCCTGCTTTGACCACAGAGACAGGATAGCCACGTTTTTCGAAGAACTGGCACATCTCCTCTGATTTGCTGGAAAAATTGGAGTCATCACTACTTAGACGTCGAAGTCTAAGAAATTGAGAATAAGGAATGGAGTTCTTGACATGTGATGGATGTGATGATGAATACGACAAATAACTGTGAGAATCTGTAGGTTTGTAGTGCACACTGGTACATAACACGTTACCACTAATAGAAACTTTGATATCTAGGAAAGCCAGTGAAGTTTCCGAAATTTCCCAGGTATATTTAAGAGCCGGCTGAAAAGAATTAACGGAGGTTTTAAAATGATCGAGTTCTTCTTTGTTGGATGAAATAGCGCCGATGCAATCGTCGATGTAGCGGCCGTAGAGTTCAGGTTTGGGGCCGTTGTACTGATTAAAAAATTGGTGTTCAACATATCCTACAAAAAGATCGGCATAGCTAGGTCCCATTCTTGTGCCCATCGCTACACCATTAATTTGTTTGTAATAGTTGCCGGCGAATGAAAAACAGTTAAGCGTTAAAACTAGTTCGGCAAGGCGGAGGAGCGTTTCCGAGCTAGGTTCTTTGACAGTGCGTTGATCGAAAAAGTGTTTAAGTGCTTGAAGACCTTCGCTATTAGGAATGACTGTGTATAGAGATGTAATGTCCATGGTGAAAATTAGTTTGTCTTGGCCGGAGAAATTGAAATCGCGGAAAATTTGTAGTGCGTTTCGATTGTCTTTAATGTATGATGGCAAAGATTAGACGATAGGCGTCATAATCCTGTCTAAGTAGGTAGAAATGAGTTCGGTGGGGCAACTACAAGCAGAAACGATAGGGCGACCTGGGTTGTTGGGTTTGTGAATTTTAGGCGAGAAGTAAATGCACGAAGTTCTAGGGGTGTTGATGATGGCTATCTGCGGCCTTTCCCTACATCTAGGTACGACGGAAAGCCGCAAGAATCTGGAACAAAAATTCATCTTTCAAATCGGCACCCTTAATCCTCACGGTATTAACGAACACTTTTCATTTAACTAATATATTCCTATTTTTCACGCTGCCATGTTACCACCAATAGCATAGCTCCTACTCTACTATAAAAACTACACGTAACTCATAATCCCTCGATTCGGTCTGACGAAGGGCTGACGCTTGAAACGTCAGCTTTTAGAATCTCTGTACGGTGGCCAATTTACATTATCAACTCCGTTGATAAAACCAAATTTTTGTAATCCTCCCGGAATTGAACTCTGATTTTTATGCAAATACTTTCTTTTGTTTCAGTAATCCAATATGGCTGCTGGTCACGTGAGTGAAAACGCTCTATTAATTTAAAATGAGTGTATGCGTAAAATTAAAATATTGCTTTGCTGATGCCGATGTTATGGGAGGCTAGTCTTCTCACAAAGTTTCTTTTTCAGAGTACACGGCAGATCATTACAAACTTTCACGCCAGTAAATGAAAAACTATTTCTGCAATAATTAGTGTCACATTTTGGAAGGGAAATGTTCAGTTTGGAAGATCACTTATAGAAGAGTTAAAAAAATCGTTTAAAGATCCCTGACGTGTACATATACTGAGGGGCAAGACCATAATGTTTTAAACATCTGATTCATTGGATCTTTTCGAGAGAAAGAAACAACGGTAATAATACGCGCGGCGCGATTTTGAAGTTTTTGTCAATTAGCCATTTGTGTTTCACCCAAAGAACCCCAAACAACACAGCAGTAAGTGAAATACAATTCAATTATTGCCTTGTATCGCCAATTTTAACACCGAGGCATCTTCTCTAAATCAGTGTCATGCAAAGAAAGAGCTATACCCCCACTTCGAGGCTAGTAGTAGTAGTAGAAGAAACTTTATTACCTTATCAAAACTTTCTAGTTTGGGAGATATACCATTATACTAATGTGGGCACACAAATAACAATAAATAACATTACTTACACAAAAATACTACCTACTAGATTCTAAATTAATTTATATATACATACATTCATAAATTATAATATAAGAATTAAGAAAGCAATTGAGAATTACAAAGAGCATAGCCCTTGGAGCCATCGTCTAATAAAGAACTGAGGTCACGCCTAAGTATACTGTTGTTGAAACTGACTAACGATGTAACTGACCTGTCTGCAGTTGTCATTTTGCGCCATAATGTGGGCGTTACATAGCGCAATGAATGTTTGCGATACGTCACTGCGTTAAACCTGGCAATTGAGAAGTCGGACTCTCTTAAAGGCCTTCCTTCAACCTGCAGGCATTGCGTGCCGTGGAACAATTTTCATTTTTGAAAATCCCGCCAAAGCTGAAATTCATCCAGTTGGATCCCTACGATAAGCAATGCGAATTTCCACAAGAAACACAAACGATCGTCAATCCTATCGTTTGAAGGTGGCTTTTAAATTATAGGAAGAGTTACGTTCCTGAAAGGTGTCGAAGGGCTTAGGTTGTGTTTGACTTTGTACATCAAAATGCGCATATAGGTTAGCTACACATATCATATATCCAAGAGATTATGAAGGTAAGAGAAGTAATCCCTCGTACTGGCCCTATTCCCATCGTAATCCCTCTTAAGTTATTTTTAGGTCTCCTGCGAGATCCGGTATTCCCACGAGGGTTAACTGATAGCCAATCACATGTCCCCATTTTTACCAATGTTGACAGCTGAGCGAATTCCCACGCAATGATTCGCGTCGTTCGCGATTTACCATCAAACAAAAATGGCGGAGGATGTTGAGACAAACGCGTATATACATTTTGTAGACGAAAGTGACTTGTTGACTACAGATTTAAGCGATTACAACGACTTATGTTTTGAAACCTGTATCTTGGAAGGAACGAGTTATGTAACCGACAGGATTTTGTACAGAATGGCAAATGGAAGACTATAGTCGATAAGTACGATCTCTCTGACTTCAATAAACGCATTCTCGGTTTCCTTTGCGGGATTAAAATATGATGACTTAATTCTTATATGGTGATAAAGTAGACAGATAGAGCTCTACAACAGTACCAAACATGAAATTGATATCATCTAAAAATAACCTAAGAGGGATTACGATGGGAATAGGGCCAGTATGAGGGATTACTTCTCTTACCTTTATAATCTCTTGATATATCATATCATATATCTTTATTTACCTTCGGATTTTAGAGTAGCTTGGTGTAGCTAATATCTCCGAGCATTTACCCTCCCAACCATGATACAACACAGAAGACAGACCACAACACCGGGAACTACATGCCCTACTCTTTGCGACAAGTGTGCGGGTTCTTTTACGACCCACAGGATTATGACAAGAGAAAATGAGGGGACAGAGAGGGAGGCTCAAGGCGTTGGCCGGGATATGTTATGTCCACGAAAGTTATTTTTAGACGAGCGGAAGTCTTTGTTCTAGCGGAAGTCTGTCTTCTGAGACGTTCGCATGCAGTCTTGCCTCGCTCTCAGGTTCTTAGTGAAAAGAGAAAATGATGGCGCGCGTGGAAGGCTGATGAATATATAATTTCTTTCAAACATCGGACCGAGGTTGGCCTGCATGCGGACGTCTCGGAAGACTTCCGCTCGTCTAAAAATAACTTTCGTGGACATGACATATCCTAAGGGCTGGACCGGGAGCCTCCTTCTCTGTTCCCTCATTTTCTCTTGATTATGAACATTGAAGAGTTGTGAGACGGGACCTCCGGCTTATCGTCCTTATCCGAGAAGACTAGAGAGTCTAACCATTTGCAGATGTAATTACAAAGGCAGCACTTTCTCCTCAGTTATTTAAAGACCCTGAGTGTTGGTCCGGCCGGAGTTGAACTCACGACCTCCCGCGTGACAGCCCGGTGATCAACCAACTGAGCCACCGGTGCGCGGTACTCTTTGTCTTGAGCCTATCACCATATAAAATCAGTCCTCAGCGTATTTAGATTAAGCCTGCTGACAGACAGCCAAGACGCTATAGAGTTAAGATCGTCAGACATCTTATGCTGCAATGTTGGTAGATTGCAACCCGAAAACGCCAAGTCCTTGTCGTCAGCAGATTATCTCGCGACTCCATACTCCCAACATGCAGGAAATCATTTAGGTAAATGAGAAAGAGTAGCGAGCCCAGAATGGAACCTTGCGGAACCCCACACTTTATAAAATCTGACGACGAGCTAACGCCGTAAAATAACATTCTTTTACTTTCTACTGTCAGGCTTTTTTCCAACCCACAGTTTATGTTGAGGAAGGGCAACGACAAACCTCGATCAAAAGGCCTACACTCGATATTATTAATCGACCTTACTAAATTCTGATTCTTTGATTGCACTCACGTGATAAGACGGCCATGTTGGTGTTAGTTTACGTTTTGCGTAATAATAGAGTCAAATTTCAAATTTCGGTACTGTTCTTTCCATCAACATGGCCCAGGTGACGTCAGGTGCAATCAGATAATTGATGCTCGGACTTCTGTCATTTCTTAACTGGAAATTTCTTCAATGAAACGGTCCTTACTTCAAATTTTTTCAGAATTTTCTTAACTTCTTGGAAACGCTCTTATGGAAGTGCCGGCTTTACTCTTTTCCAATACCCTTCACGACGCTGCCTAGGCTATCGCGAGGGCATGGGGCCGATGTGAAAAGTGGTCTGCTGGCACAAAAGTTAAAGATAGAGTGAAGAAAGTTATAATAATAATAATAATAATAATAATAATAATAATAATAATAATAATAATAAGTGATCTGCTAATCGCCCTTTCTCGCAGTCGGAGGCTGAATTGCTAAGAGCGCAGCTCAACGAGGTCGGACCGAAGGAGCTGTGCTGCCGGCTAGGCGCTCGGCCCCTGACCACGACCCATGTAGGACCTCGGAGCACAGCACCACAGCCTGATGGAATAGGCCGGGAGTCGATTTTGAGGAGGGAGGAAAACCGGAGAAACCCGGAGAAAAACCCTCGGAGTCAGATTGAGATCGACTGAAACTCAGCCCACATACGACCCAAGGCCAGAGTTGAACCCGGGTCACAGAGGTGGGAGGCACGGTTGATGACCACTAAACCACCCTGACTCCTCCCCAGAAGAACATGGGGGCTTACTGACCCTAACCTCCTCGTCTCTCATTCTTCAACATCAGTGAAAGTAGCACAGAACAATTCATCACAAGACCCCATGTTCTCACCATTATTAACTTGAAAAACACTTAATGCAATCGGCATATATTGATGATACGAATATTAAGGTCATGCTAATTATCCTTTGCATTAGACTCGTGAACGCATCACGTGCCTATTTTAAACAACCGCCATTGTGGACTCGCGCAATGGGAATAGCATGTACCATCGTGCCTTTTGAAATCGAAACTGTATGTTACTAACTAATATACTACAAATACTACTGCACTACTACTTGTGAAGATGACGATGATGATGATAATAACATTTGTTTCTTAAGTAGTTGTTACTTAATTAATACGAACTTTCTTCTTCAAGGTTTGAAAATTCAACTATCTGCATTGCGTTATGAGAATTTATAGGATATAAAAAGCAGCAGACGTTTGCTTTTGTCGACATCAAGCGATCGTGTAACACTGTGAATTGCGAGAGGGTGTATTGCGAACTTAAGAGCATCTACATCGACTACAGACCGACCAAACTCTTTGATATATTGATAACCAACTCAAGGTAATTGAGATGATCGGAAGCAAGAGTCGTAAAAGTTAAGAGCAACTACTGAGGGAAAACCTGACCTCGTGGTCTACAGCCCAAAAATGATGACATCGCTCTTTTGAATTCTGGGATTCTATAAACATACAAAATGGGATTGACTAGTGAATTGGCATAAGCCAAAGATGCACAAAACATACCTAAATGACTGGAGAATAAGAAATAAAAAGAAAGAATGTACGGTAGCAACAATGCTAAAGATAGAACTGTCACTATGAAGAGTGTCTTGGTCAGTTTTCCTTCTCGACTTCCCGCGCCATGGTGGTGAGGACGAGTTCCGCAGTACATTTTAACAACGATCGACGCATAGGAAACAAGGATAATACAAAGGCAACAAGCCAATATTGTCAAAGACGTGAAGGAAAACTTCTGAAGATCGCTTTGGGCATATACGTACATGCAAGCCGAGGAGTTTAGCACAGCGGGAAACCAAACGAACGCAGCTGATGATCCAAAAATCCACTTTTTGACGAGACGATGCTTAAATGGGCGAAACGTGGCGTGCATCCGCTCCAAAGAAATAACTGCAAGGTTTGTCACCGAGGCTACTGGAAAAACCCAATAGACAGCAATTAAAATCCTTTTCCCGGCTGACGATAAATGGTTCTTCCAAAGGTTGCATCTATGTCCTCCACTGAACACATCTTTGCTCACCGAGATTCCTCCAATGCACAAGTCTGCTATCGCCAGGCTGATCACCAGGTACATACTGCGCTTGCGAAGAATTGGCTCTTTGAGGTAGACAATGACTGCAAGGCCATTGACCGTTACTGTGGCAATGCCTATAGTACAAAGTACTGCGAGCCAAGTAATGCACTCCAATGGAGAAAACGTCGTTCTAAGTTGTCCTTCACTTTGCGGGTTATCCAAGGAATGATTAGCCATGATCTTACTCATTCACCTATAGAAAGAGAACACGAGAAAGTCTCAGAAGTTTTATAGGAATTCCTGTGTTAAGACTCAGAGATTTTACTCTTTCTAACGCCAAACAATTTTACCCATCGATGGCGTAAACGAGTGCAGCGAGGGGAGTCAGGGTGGTTTAGTGGTCATCAACCGTGCCTTCTGCCTCTGTGACCAGAGGTTCAACTCTGGCCTCGGGTCGTATGTGGGCTGAGTTTCAGTCAATCTCAACCTGACTCCGAGGGTTTTTCTCCGGGTACTCCGGTTTTCTTCCCCCCTCAAAATCGACTCCAGGTCAAATACATCTGGCTGGGTTTTTGGTGCTCCGAGAAGACACATGGATCGTATGGCGGCAGCCTTGGGCGCCTTCACATGCATTCGGTCCGATCCCGTTGACCCGGTTGATCCTGAAAAGCCCTTGTAGGGAGCGGACCAAACAATTTTACCCAACTAAGCGCACTTACAAGTGAGCAAGGACGATGGCATCAGATACGAGAAAGTGAACATAAAATTTACTTGGCGTTTATTATTTCGCGCTTTATCCATGTCTTTCGGCATGGAAAGTGTGTGCCAACTTCCCAGGGAAATATCTGTCATGAATAGTGCCGATTTGTGGAGAGAAAACGGCAAATTCATTTTGGAAGCCCGGCTCAGGGACCTTCCAGTTAACCTAACATTTTTCATTTCGTCGTTGGAAAGACGGGAATGGCATTTATCATATGGCCTGTCCGGCTCCGCGCGCGCTTTCATTGCAAAACTATTGGGAAAATGCCCGTATGTGGGCCGTATGCATTAGCGCATTTTCCGTCAAGTAGCTTGCATATTTTAAAGAATATTTTACGCCTCGGCCTTCAGCCTTATCGTATCAAACTCTCTTCAACCTGCGCGCGTATTTCTTCATGTTAGCGTCACCCGGCCATAAATTGTTAGATGTTCCATTCATACCTTTTTTTTTCTGAAAGATCTCTTTCAAGAATTTGACAGCGAAATAGCATCTCCGGGAACAAGTCCTCTGGCTGCCTTATATTATGTGCCACTGAAACACTTTATTACAAAAAAAACCTTTTCGAAAAGGTGAGGGGTTTTTTAAAGGGCTAAAAGGAAACTCTTACCTTGATTTATGGTAGCACTGGAACTGCAGCGGTGAAGACGATTAGCAAAAGGAAAACGTGTAGGCAAAAGTCATTTGAACGAAGAAATGAACTGAACTCCAGCTGAGACTCATGAGAAGTGAAAGCAGCACCCAGATCAGAAAGCTCGCTGTGTGCCCTTTTACGTCAAAATTAGAGCTTAATAAACACATTAATGTTTGGGCAACCTGTCAATAGCTTACCAATAGAGATTGCTACGGCTTTATAAAGAAAAGGAAAAAGCAAACTCTTACCTTGATTTATGGTAGGACTGAAACTGCAGCGGTGAGGACGATTAGCAAAAGGGAAACTTGTGGGAAAAGTCATTTGAACGAAGAAATGAACTGAACACTAACTGGGACTCATGAGAAGTAAAAGCAACACCTGGAACAGAAAGCTTGCTGTGTGTCCTTTTACGTCAAAATTAGAGCTGAATAAACGCATTAATATTTAGGCAACCTGTCAATAGCTTACCAATAGAGATTGCTACTATGATGGCCTTATGAAGAAAAGGAAAAAGCAAACTCTTACCATGATTTATGGTAGCACTGGAACTGCAGCGGTGAAGACGATTAGCTAAAGGGAAACTTGCAGGCTAAGTCAAATGAAGTGAACTCCAACTGGGACTCATGAGAAGCGAAAGCAGCACCTGGAGCAGAAAGCTTGCTGTGTGTCCTTTTACGTCAAAATTAGAGCTGAATAAATGCATTAATATTTGGGCAACCTGTCAATAGCTTACCAATAGAGATTGCTACTATGAAGGCCTTATGAAGAAAAGGAAAAAGCAAACAGTAACGACAAACTTCGCTCGCGCAATATCACCGAGGACTGTTTAAATATTTAAACACGATCTGGGTTGAAAAAGTATTTCGTATACATTTCGTTGCATTGCCCTGTGTGGGCACACGATATAAAATTTAAGCAATGATTCGAAGATTAAGAAAGTGCAATAAAACTTTCTCAACATGATTGAGAGCAACTGATGAGTCGTCAACTTGTTATATTCAGAGCGTACGACTAAACGACAAAAAAAAATCACTTGTACTAAGCTTTATGTGGCGATAGCGGCAAAAAAACTAACTGCCATTATGGAACCATATTAACCACTTTTCAGGCAAAAGAATTGTCTTTTTTCCCTTCTGATTTTGCTTTTTTTTGTCCAGTTTGATGAAACTCCAGGTGTGCGACCATGACAAGCCAAGAGAATTCAAGTAAAATTTGTTGTATTAATTATAAATGTAAAACAACACTGAAGATCCAAAAAGTCAAATTAGGCCGAAACAAATTCTTTTAATGCTTTCAATTATTAATCCATATTGATGAGGTTGGCAGTCGTATCAATTGTAGCAGTCATATTTTCTGTTGTTTTGAACAATTAAGACCCAGTAGGAACTGTGATCGAGTCATAAATTAAGGCGCACAAGGAAAGCTTGTTCCAGTAGTGTAAGTCTGTTTGCATCGTTTTTACACAGACCTTCGAGTGCGTCTAATGAAACCCAAGAGTTTTTCATCTGTTATGTCAACAGTAAGACTTATCCCAACAATTTGCGACCAAGTTTGAACTCTAAGAAACACGGTTTATTTGTGGTACGCGCCTTACTTTTACGAAGACTCACCAAATTTCTAGACAGTTTCATTTTTTGCACTGTATACTAGCGAGAAGACCAATGGAAATTATCAGAGGCTTTATCGCTTAGTCCACGAACAAACAAAATAAGTTATTTTGCTGCAAAATTAATTGAGCCATTTCTGAATAGATAGATAGATAGATAGATAGATAGATAGATCAGTACACCATGCACCACCACTAACTTTGTCTTTATTTGTGCATGATGCTTCAATAAACTTGTCACACTTCAAACGTTCATACGTTTTGCGTGTATAAAAGTATATTTTTCTGATGGAAACAGAACATGGCAGAAGATGGATTAATATATTATACTTTGCATAAAAGCACACTATGTGGATATAGGAGTCCCAAATACTATCAAGCGAAGACTTAAGGATATCGAATTACAAAGATGGCTAATTGAAATGAATAGCGACTAGCCTATTTCAGGCTTGTTATTTAATAGTAATATCAGCAGTTTCACTAGCAACCTTTGTGGCTTTCCTAATGGTGTTTTTATTAGAATCCGCCTTACAAGAAGGGGTTCCTCTCCACTTAACTAGAACATTCACTAGTAAGTGGGTATTTTAGGGGAATTATGTGTGTGTGGATGGTGAGTTGAGGAAAAATCATAAACAAAAGTTAGGGTTAGTCTGTAAATTGAGGGGGAGATGTTCACAAAGCAAACTCTCAACCCCACAATAAGGTTAACGAAAGAAACAAACTCTGTGCGAAATTAAAATTTTAATTTCAAAAACAACCAGAAGTACAAGAGTGTATTAAAAGGGAGGAACTTTCTAAGGCAAAGCTAAAATAAAATAAAAAATAAAAAGATAAGGGAATATAAATAGACTGGGAAAATTGAATGAAAATTAAAAATAAGTAATAAAAAGTGAATGGAGAAAATAAGGAAATTTAACTGGTGATAGAAAAAATACCCAAAATCAAGGATGTTCAAATTCCTTAATAATACAAGAATTTTCGTTCTTGAAATGAGGGATGAAAACGGTTTTACCCGACTATGAATCATTCGTTCTTGAAATTAATCAGATAATAGTAAAAATTAAGGACAAATACTTTCTAATACAAAAATTCTGGTATACGTAGAATTATGGAAAACTTATCTTGTTCTCGTGTCACAGAAATTTGATGAAGATGAATTACAGTTATTGAAACTAAGGACAAAATAGAGGAGATTTGTTTTTTGCAAAAGAAAGTTCCTTCTTGAAACAAATCTGGCGTAATAATCGAACCAGATAAAAAAGCTATTTGAATGGAATACATGAAAAACACGAAAAATGATCGGTAGAAAAATTCTTAATTTAGAGAAATTTAAACTGTAAATAGTCCAAACGTTACCCTGGGGAGGGGCTCTAATGGGTCCTAGGCCACCGAGCTAATGGCCACCCAGTCCTCGCAAAAGGGCAGGGTCGGACAGATCCCTGCACAGTCCTCTTCGCGGCCTGTGTGCTACCCTAAAAGAGACATTGGGTGCCCAAATCATTTAAAAAAACCCGGTTGTAATAGCCCAAGTTTGGTTCTGTTGTAGTTGCAGTTCTACGATAAAAGAGACAATGGAAGAAAAAGGGAAAAGTGTGAAAGCCAAAGAGGACAACGGTACCGAGGCTCATGAAAGGTTGCGAATCTTCAGGGGCAGAGCGCAACCGAGCAAGGGGGTTTCTAGTCCAGCGCTAGACCTCTACCCGACCCCCTCGTACCGAGTCAAGGAAGGGAAAGGAAATGAGATAGAGATGAAAAACATATGACGTTTAGAACGGGGTTGTGACGTGAGACTCAAAAAACCCATACAAATTCGCGACATAAGGAAAATTGACGTGATCGAGACTTACGGGCAGACGGTCTTGTTGCGATATAAAAGGTAGGCGGGACCAAAGAAATTGTATGGAAGACATGTTCCCTTTATTTGTAGAAACCCAAATAATTGTAAAAGAGAAGAAATAAATTTGTTACTTACATGGAAATTGGGATGTAATTGCTTCTTAAATTGACATCCAGCCGGTGGTGAAAAAAACTTGAACTTTCCCGTCTACGTCAGCCGGGCTTACG
>NC_090892.1:13864158-13884158 GCF_036669925.1 Montipora capricornis | reverse complement strand
ATACATCACAGAAGACAGACCACAACACCGGGAACTACATGCCCTACTCTTTGCGACAAGTTTGCGGGTTCTTTTACGTCCCACAGGATTATGACAAGAGAAAATGAGGGGACAGAGAGGGAGGCTCAGGGCGTTGGCCGGGATATGTTATGTCCACGAAAGTTATTTTTAGACGAGCGGAAGTCTTTGTTCTAGCGGAAGTCTGTCTTCTGAGACGTCCGCATGCAGTCTTGCCTCGCTCTCAGGTTCTTAGTGAAAAGAGAAAATGATGGCGCGCGTGGAAGGCTGATGAATATATATTTTCTTTCAAACATCGGACCGAGGTTGGCCTGCATGCGGACGTCTCGGAAGACTTCCGCTCGTCTAAAAATAACTTTCGTGGACATGACATACCCCAAGGGCTGGACCGGGAGCCTCTCTCTCTGTCCCCTCATTTTCTCTTGATTATGAACATTGAAGGGTTGTGAGACGGGACCTCCGGCCTATCGTCCTTATCCGAGAAGACTAGAGAGTCTAACCATTTGCAGATGTAATTACAAAGGCAGCACTTTCTCCTCAGTTATTTAAAGACCCTGAGTGTTGGTCCGGCCGGAGTTGAACTCACGACCTCCCGCGTGACAGCCAGGTGATCAACCAACTGAGCCACCGGTGCGCGGTACTCTTTGTCTTGAGCCTATCACCATATAAAATCAGTCCTCAGCGCATTTAGATTAAGCCTGCTGACAGACAGCCAAGACGCTATAGAGTTAAGATCGTCAGACATCTTATGCTGCAATGTTGGTAGATTGCAACCCGAAAACGCCAAGTCCTTGTCGTCAGCAGATTATCTCGCGACTCCATACTCCCAACATGCAGGAAATCATTTAGGTAAATGAGAAAGAGTAGCGAGCCCAGAATGGAACCTTGCGGAACCTCACACTTTATAAAATCTGACGACGAGCTAACGCCACAAAATAACATTCTTTTACTTTCTACTGTCAGGCTTTTTTCCAACCCACAGTTTATGTTCAGGAAGGGCAACGACAAACCTCGATCAAAAGGCCCACACTCGATATTATTAATCGACCTTACTACATTCTGATTCTTTGATTGCACTCACGTGATAAGACGGCCATGTTGGTGTTAAAACAATAGAAAAATATGGTTTACGTTTTGCGTAATAATAGAGTCAAATTTCCAATTTCGGTACTGTTCTTTCCATCAACATGGCCCCGGTGACGTCAGGTGCAATCAGATAATTGATGCTCGGACTTCTGTCATTTCTTAACAGGAAATTTCTTCAATGAAACGGTCCTCACTTCAATTTTTTTCAGAATTTCCTTAACTTCTTGGAAACGCTCTTATGGAAGTGCCGGCTTACTCTTTTCCAATACCCTTCACGACGCTGCCTAGGCTATCGCGAGGGCATGGGGCCGATTTGAAAAGTGGTCTGCTGGCACAAAAGTTAAAGATAGAGTGAAGAAAGTAATAATAATAATAATAATAATAATAATAATAATAATAATAATAATAATAATAATAATAATAATAATATCTGATCTGCTAATCGCCCTTTCTCGCAGTCGGAGGCTGAATTGCTAAGAGCGCAGCTCAACGAGGTCGGACCGAAGGAGCTGTGCTGCCGGCTAGGCGCTCGGCCCCTGACCACGACCCATGTAGGACCTCGGAGCACAGCACCACAGCCTGATGGAATAGGCCGGGAGTCGATTTTGAGGAGGGAGGAAAACCGGAGTACCCGGAGAAAAACCCTCGGAGTCAGATTGAGATCGACTGAAACTCAGCCCACATACGACCAAAGGCCAGAGTTGAACCCGGGTCACAGAGGTGGGAGGCACTAAACCACCCCGACTAATCCCCAGAAGAACATGGGGGCTTACTGACCCTAACCTCCTCTCATTCTTCAACATCAGTGAAAGTAGCACACAACAATTCATCACAAGACCCCATGTGCTCACCATTATTAACTTGAAAAACACTTAATGCAATCGACAATCAATTGATGATACGAATATTAAGGTCATGCTAATTATCCTTTGCATTAGACTCGTGAACGCATCACGTGCCTATTTTAAACAACCGCCATTGTGGACTCGCGCAATGGGAATAGCATGTACCATCGTGCCTTTTGAAATCGAAACTGTATGTTACTAACTAATATACTACAAATACTACTGTACTACTACTTGTGAAGATGACGATGATGATGATAATAACATTTGTTTCTTAAGTAGTTGTTACTTAATTAATACGAACTTTCTTCTTCAAGGTTTGAAAATTCAACTATCTATATTGCGTTATGAGAATTTATAGGATATAAAAAGCAGCAGACGTTTGCTTTTTCTCGACATCAAGCGATCGTGTAACACTGTGAATTGCGAGAGGGTGTATTGCGAACTTAAGAGCATCTACATCGACTACAGACCGACCAAACTCTTTGATATATTGATAACCAACTCAAGGTAATTGAGATGATCGGAAGCAAGAGTCGTAAAAGTTAAGAGCAACTACTGAGGGAAAACCTGACCTCGTGGTCTACAGCCCAAAAATGATGACATCGCTCTTTTGAATTCTGGGATTCTATAAACATACAAAATGGGATTGACTAGTGAATTGGCATAAGCCAAAGATGCACAAAACATACCTAAATGACTGGAGAATAAGAAATAAAAAGAAAGAATGTACGGTAGCAACAATGCTAAAGATAGAACTGTCACTATGAAGAGTGTCTTGGTCAGTTTTCCTTCTCGACTTCCCGCGCCATGGTGGTGAGGACGAGTTCCGCAGTACATTTTAACAACGATCGACGCATAGGAAACAAGGATAATACAAAGGCAACAAGCCAATATTGTCAAAGACGTGAAGGAAAACTTCTGAAGATCGCTTTGGGCATATACGTACATGCAAGCCGAGGAGTTTAGCACAGCGGGAAACCAAACGAACGCAGCTGATGATCCAAAAATCCACTTTTTGACGAGACGATGCTTAAATGGGCGAAACGTGGCGTGCATCCGCTCCAAAGAAATAACTGCAAGGTTTGTCACCGAGGCTACTGGAAAAACCCAATAGACAGCAATTAAAATCCTTTTCCCGGCTGACGATAAATGGTTCTTCCAAAGGTTGCATCTTTGTCCTCCACTGAACACATCTTTGCTCACCGAGATTCCTCCAATGCACAAGTCTGCTATCGCCAGGCTGATCACCAGGTACATACTGCGCTTGCGAAGAATTGGCTCTTTGAGGTAGACAATGACTGCAAGGCCATTGACCGTTACTGTGGCAATGCCTATAGTACAAAGTACTGCAAGCCAAGTAATGCACTCCAATGGAGAAAACGTCGTTCTAAGTTGTCCTTCACTTTGCGGGTTATCCAAGGAATGATTAGCCATGATCTTACTCATTCACCTATAGAAAGAGAACACGAGAAAGTCTCAGAAGTTTTATAGGAATTCCTGTGTTAAGACTCAGAGATTTTACTCTTTCTAACGCCAAACAATTTTACCCATCGATGGCGTAAACGAGTGCAGCGAGGGGAGTCAGGGTGGTTTAGTGGTCATCAACCGTGCCTTCTGCCTCTGTGACCAGAGGTTCAACTCTGGCCTCGGGTCGTATGTGGGCTGAGTTTCAGTCAATCTCAACCTGACTCCGAGGGTTTTTCTCCGGGTACTCCGGTTTTCTTCCCCCCTCAAAATCGACTCCCTGTCAATTACATCTGGCTGGGTTTTTGGTGCTCCGAGATGACACATCGATCGTATGGCGGCAGCCTTGGGCGCCTTCACATGCATTCGGTCCGATCCCGTTGACCCGGTTGACCCTGAAAAGCCCTTGTAGGGAGCGGCCCAAACAATTTTACCCAACTAAGCGCACTTACAAGTGAGCAAGGACGATGGCATCAGATACGAGAAAGTGAACTAAAAATTTACTTGGCGTTATTATTCCGCGCTTTATCCATGTCTTTCGGCATGGAAAGTGTGTGCCAACTTCCCAGGAAAAAAACTGTCATGAATAGTGTCAATTTGTGGAGAGAAAACGGCAAATTCATTTTCGAAGCCCGGCTCACGGACCGTCCAGATAACCTAACATTTTCATTTGGTCGTTGGAAAGAGAACGGCATTTATCAAATGGCCCGTACGGCCCCGCACGCGCTTTCATTGCAAAACTATTGGGAAATCCCCGTATGAGGGCCGTATGCATTAGCGCATTTTCCGTCAAGTAGCTTGCATATTTTAAAGAATCTTTTCCGCCTCGGCCTTCAGCCTTATCGTATCAAACTCTCTTCAACCTGCGCGCGTATTTCTTCATGTTAGCGTCACCCGGCCACAAATTGTTAGATGTTCCATTCATACCTTTTTTTTTCTGAAAGATCTCTTTCAAGAATTTGACAGCGAAATAGCATCTCCGGGAACAACTCCTCTGGCTGCCTTATATTATGTGCCACTGAAACACTTTATTACAAAAAAAACCTTTTCGAAAAGGTGAGGGGTTTTTAAAGGGCTAAAAGGAAACTCTTACCTTGATTTATGGTAGCACTGGAACTGCAGCGGTGAAGACGATTAGCAAAAGGAAAACGTGTAGGCAAAAGTCATTTGAACGAAGAAATGAACTGAACTCCAACTGGGACTCATGAGAAGTGAAAGCAGCACCCAGATCGGAAAGCTCGCTGTGTGCCCTTTTACGTCAAAATTAGAGCTTATTAATAAACACATTAATGTTTGGGCAACCTGTCAATAGCTTACCAATAGAGATTGCTACGGCTTTATAAAGAAAAGGAAAAAGCAAACTCTTACCTTGATTTATGGTAGGACTGGAACTGCAGCGGTGAGGACGATTAGCAAAAGGGAAACTTGCAGGAAAAGTCATTTGAACGAAGAAATGAACTGAACACTAACTGGGACTCATGAGAACTGAAAGCAACACCTGGAAACAGAAAGCTTGCTGTGTGTCCTTTTACGTCAAAATTAGAGCTGAATAAACGCATTAATATTTAGGCAACCTGTCAATAGCTTACCAATAGAGATTGCTACTATGATGGCCTTATGAAGACAAGTAAATAGCAAACTCTTACCCTGATTTATGGTAGCACTGGAACTGCAGCGGTGAAGACGATTAGCTAAAGGGAAACTTGCAGGCTAAGTCAAATGAAGTGAACTCCAACTGGGACTCATGAGAAACGAAAGCAGCACCTGGAGCAGAAAGCTTGCTGTGTGTCCTTTTACGTCAAAATTAGAGCTGAATAAACGCATTAATATTTGGGCAACCTGTCAATAGCTTACCAATAGAGATTGCTACTATGATGGCCTTATGAAGAAAAGGAAGAAGCAAACAGTAACGACAAACTTCGCTAGCGCAATATCACCGAGGACTGTTTAAATATTTAAACACGATCTGGGTTAAAAAAGTAGTTCGTATACATTTCGTTGCATTGCCCTGTGTGGGCACACGATATAAAATTTAAGCAATGATTCGAAGATTAAGAAAGTGCAATAAAACTTTCTCAACCTGATTGAGGGCAACTGATGAGTCGTCAACTTGTTATATTCAGAACGTACGACTAAACGACAAAAAAAATCACTTGTACTAAGCTTTATGTGGCGATAGCGGCAAAAAAACTAACTGCCATTATGGAACCATATTAACCACTTTTCAGGCAAAAGAATTGTCTTTTTTCCCTTTTGATTTTGCTTTTTTTTGTCCAGTTTGATGAAACTCCAGGTGTGCGACCATGACAAGCCAAGAGAATTCAAGTAAAATTTGTTGTATTAATTATAAATGTAAAACAACACTGAAGATCCATAAAGTCAAATTAGGCCGAAACAAATTCTTTTAATGCTTTCAATTATTAATCCATATTGATGAGGTTGGCAGTCGTATCAATTGTAGCAGTCATATTTTCTGCTGTTTTGAACAATTAAGACCCTGTAGAAACTGTGATCGAGTCATAAATTAAGGCGCACAAGGAAGGCTTGTTCCAGTAGTGTCAGTCTGTTTGCATCGTTTTTACACAAATCTTCGAGTGCGTCTAATGAAACCCAAGAGTTTTTCATCTGTTATGTCAACAGTAAGACTTGTCCCAACAATTTGCGACCAAGTTTGAACTCTAAGAAACACGGTTTATTTGTGGTACACGCCTTACTTTTACAAAGACTCACCAAATTTCTAGAGAGTTTCATTTTTTGCACTGTATACTAGCGGCAAGACCAATGGAAAATTATCAGAGGCTTTATCGCTTAGTCCACGAACAAACAAAATAAGTTATTTTGCTGCAAAATTGATTGAACCATTTCTGAATAGATAGATAGATAGATAGATAGATAGATCAGTACACCATGCACCACCACTAACTTTGTCTTTATTTGTGCATGATGCTTCAATAAACTTGTCACACTTCAAACGTTCGAACGTTTTGCGTGTATAAAAGTATATTTTTCTGATGGAAACAGAAGATGGCAGAAGATGGATTAATATATTATACTTTGCATTGGATTGGCTATCTGTTAATTTCTTGGATTATTGACCTATTAGAATCCTCCAGTTGGTTTGTTACTTTTTTTGCACCGAATTTACATTTTCTGCACTGTGTTACCTGAAAACTGCACTTCTCTTAGCCAATCCGAATGGAGAATTTTTTCATGCATATTATGAATAGTGACAAAACGTGTGAAATATCTGCAATACAGGCAACTTAACATAGAATGCATGACGGGAAAAAGGTATGTAAATTTTATTAACAGAATATTCAATATTACATTTTTTGCCGTTAAAGGAGGTTCAAACCAGTTTCAACACTTTCACGAGACCTTGTTATTAGAAGGATTGACACCACAACACTTAATCACGTAACATTTATTGTTGAACAAAATGCAGTCATTTTTGTGACTTAACACAAGTTACCATGTCAATAGGAAAGCCTTGTCGCAGAGGGCCTAGCAACCACTCCACGAGACTGTAGGCTTAGCGACCACTCCTGCAAACCTTGTGCATGGACCAAGAATCTTTTTCCTCCATGTAAAATCAGTCATTAGTTGTGTTAGTGATTAAAGAAAAATCATGTTCGCGACAAGCTTTGCAAAAACACCCAATATTTTGGCCGTAGTTGCTCATATCTGAAAAACGAACTCGGTGACCCCAATTCTTTAGTGCACACAAGTGATCAGCAGGCCAAGATGAAAGTCTGCAAAGTTCAAACAAATTCCGTGGAGAGGATTCAGAGCTATCTTAAATTTTCAGTTATTTAAGGTGACTCTGAATCTGCTACACAGAATTCTTTTTTAAACTTTGCAGAAAGTTTCATTCTGGCATGCTGATCACATTTCAGAAATAAAATAAAATTGGGGGTTTTTGAGATATGCGCATTTAAAGCGAAAATATGGGGTATTTTTGCAGGCCTTTCCTGTTGCCACGATAACTTTTTACGTCACAAAAATGAATATTTTCCAGCAATAATGGGCCATTTCCGAGTTGCTGTTTGTCTGGGTTTCGAAGTGAGTCTTGGTGCTCAACTATTGTAAAAGAAATGAGTTTGATTTGCATAAGAATACGCAACTCATTTCTGAGGCATGCAGCAACTCGGAAATGGGCTATTGGTGTTTGACATAGTAACTTAACATTACTTTTAAGTGATAAAGTGTTGTAGTGTCAATAGCCCTTTTCACGGTTAGTTTTTCTCATTTGCATTACAATGTAATCTAACGTGAGTGCGAGGCAATTTCGGGTTAAAACTACAAAATGGCCCGAAATTGCCTCTCATACATGCTAGATTACATTGTAATGCAAATGAGAAAAACTAACCGTGAAAAGGGCTATCCTTCTAATAAGAACGTTTCTTTCCAGTGTTGAAACTGGTTTGAGCCACTACCAGGACCTCCGGGACATAATAGTAATTCTTACGTGAGGTACTATTTTTGTGGGGATCGACAAGTACAGTCCACTGTATACATAGAGTGTGTCTACCATACAAGTCCATTATGAAAATGAGCTAGAATTTGTTGAAATAAAAGTCGTTCCAAGCAAATGATAACTTAGGTATGGTGGTAGTGCGACTACCCCATAGGCGGTTATTTAACAAATCGAAAGTGGTTCAGCGTTGTCTGTACTCTTATCGACAATGATTGGCTGCGCCTCGTGAGTCCACAACATTGTGATGACGAATATCGTTGTCGATAAGAGTACGCACAACGTGAACCACTTTCGATTTGTTTTTTACCACAATATTCAACGCCAAAGAAAGTGTTTATTTCAGAGCGTGACCAAAATCATAACTCAAAGAAAGAGCAAGCGTTGTGTATAACTTTCTCGCAATATGATTGGTTTATTTCCCAAAATGAGCGTTCCTGATTGGCTATTACATTGCGTGACAAATTGACGCAAGCATGACGCGAGCAGCGTTGTCTAGACTCTCATCGACAATGGAAAATTAGCCAATCAGATTGCGAGATTACAAGCAATTGTGGTAAATTATAAGCTAGTTGGTGAGTTAAATTTTCTATATCACATCTTTCTGAGAGGTCTTTTGGTAGCTTTATTGCTGAATGAAAGGGTTAGTTTTAAAAGAAACTGTTGTGTAGTGTCCGTGGAAGATTAAATTAAACAGGAAAATTTGGTTTTATCAGACAAGTTGATAAAAGAAGAATTGCCACCGTGAAAAGATTGAACGGATGACGCCTTTAAGCGTTAGCCCCGTGTCAGTGCGATACACCATTTTACAGTTCTGTGCTTAGTTGCCAGGCCTTTGAATAAATTTTCGAAACATTAAACGAATTTTTTAAAACTTTGCCGATAGTTTTATCTCTCATACTGATTACTATCTTAGAGGGTGTTTTAAAAGTTCGTTCCGACATTTTGTTCGCTTATATTTCAGTAATTATTATAATTATCTCTTGGAAATTTAAGTATGTTATTCCGCATTGATTTTACTTCGAATATCTTAAATATTAGTAACCAGAATGGCCTCCTTTATTTTTTATGATAGTTTCTCAGGGGTTTCCAAGCGGCGGTACAGAATAACGCGCGAGCTCCTGAAACGTGTCGAGAGTTGGTATTTTTTCGCCCGAACCGTACTCGCTTTCAACAGCTCGTCCAGTGTTTCAAGGGCTGGATCTTCGTACTTTGTCTCGTCAATGATGTTCAGATCAGGTGAGTTTCCAGGCAAATCGTGAGTATAAAAGTTTGGCAAATTCTTCTGACACCATGTCTGATCCACCTTTGTAGTGTGCACAAAGGTCATTGCCTTCTTTGAGCTAAACAGCTTTCTTTTCGTCGTTCCGTCCGAAACGTGCTGCCTTGAGGTTAACGGTTTCATTTCTGTTTTCTACAATTTCTTTGATTCAGTACTTGGAGGTTAAGGTCTGGACACTGGGTAAGATGTGTAACTTCGTCAGACCACGACCCGTCATACCTCCCCACACCATCAAATTCGCACTTTGTTTCACCTGGTATGCCCCAGGAATACGCACTCCTGAGGGCACAATACGATGTGGTTTTCTGGATTCGGGTAATGAACTAGATACTTACGACACTCATCTCTAAATAAGAAGTTCTCCCAATCCTCCGCCGTGAACTTGGAGTATCTCCTGGCAAATTTCAAACGAAGCCTTCTTTGCCTCTCAATTAACAGTGGTATCTTCTCTCAATTGACATCTTTCCAACCTTTGTTGGTCAATCTCCATACCGTTGTGCTGGAAACGCTGATAATGTGATGTTGAAGTTTTTTAGTAATCTTTCTTGTTGAATTATTACGTTTATACTTAGCTTTCGTGATCATATTTCTCGCATAGTTTGTGAAAAAAGACCCCCGCTCCTTGGTTTGTCCTCGAAGGACTTTCTTTATGACCACTTGTTCTTGACCCATCGTTCTTTTTTTCAAACAATTTGGTAATTTCTTCGACTGAATGGCCAAATGACCGCAAAATAGCTGCCTGAGCTCTAGCACAAACATTGACTGCATGACAGTGACTGTGATTTCCGTGAAGGGCAGAGAAAAGCAAAAAAAAAAGGCAATAAATACGAAAACAGACAATGTGCGGGAAAAATATGACGAGACATAGCACGCGCCCTTGCACATTAGGCGCGAAAATTCGAAAGTATTGTCATTTATTCAAATGTTAGATTGAAATTGCTTCGAGCAATTATTTAGATAAATTTATTAACTGAATCAGTTTCAATTTCCCTAAAGATACATTAAAGTCTTGAGACAAAATGCAATTTTCAATCGGAACGAACTTTTGAAACACCCTGTATACAATAAAAAAGGGGGGTCACCGAGTTCATTTTTGAGATACGAGCTAGTAAAGACGAAATATTGGGTGTTTTTGGAGAGCTTTCATGTTGCCATAGTAACCTATTACGTCTCAATAGTGGCCGCATTTTGTTAAGGAATAATTGGTGTTGTATATAGTACCATAACATTGCTGTTACGTGATACAGTATAGAGTGGTTTTCAATTGAGTGTCGAAAGTAATTAGTGAATTACTTTGGTTTTGCATTACTTAACTCACTGATTGGTTCAAAGTTCTCTCCCCACTTTTTCAACCAATCAGAAGTGAAACCAAAACCAATCGTGGCTCGCGCGTACACATTTTCCCGCGCTTTGTGCCGGTTACGTGTAGTTACTTCGAGTTTTGATTGGTTTATTGGATTTCTCCGTCCTTTTTGATTGGACAAGGTAGTTACTTTGGTTTTGGTTTTACGACACTCAATTGAAAATCGCTCTAGTAGTTATAACCCTTCTAATAAGAAGGCCTCTTACCGAAAGTGATGAAACTGGTTCCAGCCACCTTAAATTTCCCAGATAGCGGGAGAGGGTTTTCCCGTTTACCATTGAATCAACCCATTTTATGTCAAATAACAATTCTTTCTTTTTTTTTTGTAGACAGATGCCTTAAAGTCTTTCGAAACATCAAATTTGTTTCCCACTTATAGGAGAAAAAAAAAAGACCAAAATGTATTTACGCGGTACGCGTAAACAGAACTGCAACAAACTAGAAGTTGTCTTGTCAGAAACTCAATAACTCTAGGTCATGCTATAGTCTAGTCTAGTATAGTCTAGGTTCCTTAGCCTCAAAACACAAAAATGTCTTAACAGCTGCGATAGTCCGGTTGGTTGCTTTAAACGAGGGTTGGACCATAATAATGTGAGTTCGTGCCCACTGCCAGGTCAGTTCTTCAGTCTAATCGAGTAGCTCTTCGTGTAGGTGGGCTGTCAGTTGACAAATTCGTAAGACAAACAATTAAGGAAGTTCCGGCTATCTTCCAATTCATGTTTACTCACAGAAAAACCCAGTCCTGAGTGTTAAGTTGCAAATTAACTAGAGGATTGTCATATAACAAAGGAGGTTGAATCAATGTTAAATCTCTTCAGCCATCTTTGAAATTAAAAGGTGACTGTAATTTCCTCGTTGCTTCAAGTCAGCGATAGTGTATATTTTAAATCTTAAATTTATTTCTCGTTAATTCTAGAGGGGGTCAGTAAGGGGTTCAGTTTTTTGTACTAGCCCGAATAAAGGCGAGGTTGGTTGTTGTAATGCTAACGAGTTTCTATTTACACAAAAAAAGCAGTGAGGTTTGTATCAAAACATGGGCAACCCCGATCTCACTTTTATTCTAAGGCCTGGTAACCGGGCACAGAACTGTAAAATGGTCTATTGAGGAATGGTAGGGTGACTATTGGAGCGGCGGCAGACTGTGAAGAACGAGGTGTATAATGCGCCGATCAACTCGAAAACTTAAACATTCCCCCTCCCCCCCCCCCGGGCAAACCTCCCGGGTATTATTGGATTGTTCCAATTCCCGCCCCCTCGGGCTAAAATATTTGTCAAATGCCTTACCATATCGTCGGATTTGTCTGTCAAACCATACTAAAGAACAATCGTCGTCGGCTCCTGTCGTCTTTAATAAAGCTTTTTTAGAAACATGCCAACACATGCTTCGTGACCCTTTATATGATGATGTCGTTTTTACCAGACTTAAGTATACTACAAAATCACAACTTTAAGAATGAAACTATTTATAGTGCCTTGAAAATTGAATTAATTACGTCGGACAATGTCAATAAGCAAGTATAAGCGGCTCTAACTCTGCAACACGGCAAAGGTTGTTTAACGAGGGTGCTGTATACTTATCAACAACAGATCTTAGGGCGTTTACGACTGCATGTATTTTAAATTGTTCGGTGTCGGTTGATTACCTCTAAAAGAAACTTGTAGCTTTCAGAGGTTTAACAATGAAATGGGGGTGTGAAAACGTACATGTTGTATTCACGAATTACTACTACTACTACTAATAATAATAATAATAATAATATCTGACCTGCTAATTGCCCTTTCTCGCAGTCGGAGACTGAATTACTAAGGGCACAGCTCAACGAGGTCGGACCGAAGGAGCTGTGCTGCCGGCTAGGCGCTCGGCCCCTGAACACGACCCATGTATGACCTCGGAGCACAGCACCACAGCCTGATGGAATAGGCCGGGAGTCGATTTTGAGGAGGGAGGAAAACCGGAGTACCCGGAGAAAAACCCTCGGAGTCAGATTGAGATCGACTGAAACTCAGCCCACATACGACCCGAGCCAGAGTTGAACCCGGGTCACAGAGGTGGGAGGTACGGTTGATGACCTCTAAACCATCCTGACTCCCGCAGCCAAAATTCCTTTGAAGACAACTTTTGAAGACCTTTTTTGTAAGCCAATCGGTCACAAATGCTTTACCTCTTCCTTTAAAGTCTTCCATCTTGTCAAAACACATGTTTAAAGCTGTTAGCGACTTCGGCGCCCGAAAAAAAATCATTTGAAACCTTTGTTCAATTTTCCTCACGTGCACCCCACCGAGGGGAAGGTCAAATTTCCGACTCCCCGGGCACAGAAAATAGTCAAATACCCGGGTTTTTCACGGGGGGGGGGGGTGTGGGATGTTGAAGTTTCGATTTGATCGACGTATAAAGTTTCAGGATTATATGGGAAGTGGAGGAGCCATTCTTTTGGTGAAATTAGTTGAATGAGGAGCGTTCAGGGCCGGGAATGACAGTGCCGAGTTGAAAAATAAACTTAATTTCCCGGTTTTTGCAGATTTTTGCGTTTCCTTCGTGTAGGGTAAGACCACAAATTAAACTGTCCTGTTAAGGGTGAAGAGGCCCAAAAAGTTGAAAAAGGCGTGCGATGGGCCCCAATGCATCTTTGTCACTTTTTTTTCACTTCGTTAAAGCTAGATATTTTTGCTTAGTGCACAGGTTAGTTATGCAATAGATGACAGGTAGAAACGTTTCACAGAGCCCTTGCCCATAGACTAGATTGTCTTCAACACAAAGTATTTGAGAACACAATGAGCTGGAGTTATAATTGTGCAGTTTCCTTTTCGATTTCAAATTATTTGGTTCCATCTGCAGGTATCTGAGCAGAGATTACTTAAGACAGAAAACAAAGCGACTCCAAATATAAAGACTAATCCAAAGGACCAAAAATATAATGCTATCTGGCACCTGCAGAAAGACACAAATTATTATTTTGGGAAAAAAGGGATATCTGTATATTGCGAAGTGAAACAAACCAAACAAAATGAAGAAAAAAAAAAAAGATTATGTTGTCCAGGAACAAGCCAGTAAAAGAAAAAAGTATACAGGAAGGTACTCAGTCTCAAACTGCAAAACTCAGGATTTCACGAAATGAGCTCATAGTGGACTTTGGCAACCTGTAAATTGTGTGTTTGCATGCGTAAATTCTCTTCTTGAATGTACATCAACTTGGCCACCATGAAAAACTTCGAAGAAAGAATGGTGGGAGGGGAGGCTCCATCTGTTACACTGATTCAGTATTGCATTCCACAGCATCATGCAATACACTTTACCAAAGGGGTACAAAGAGGGTGAGGGTTGGGCAGCATTTAAATGTGTATTTTTTTTTTATATTAAGCATAACTTTATGAAAATTAATTTTTAAACTGGTAATTGATCACTTTTCCATACATTTTAGTAGCCCATCAACCTTGTCTGTTGGGCAAATGGACAGTGATCGTAGCACTCTAATAGATAGGTTCAATTCATTCTAAGGCCCTGTTTATAAGGAGGGAGGGTAACCCTGGTGTTAGGGTTACCCTAGCACTCACACATTTCTTCTTTTTTTTTTTCATCGACGTGTTTACAAGGCAGCTAGGGCTACCCTGGCGCTAGGGTAACCCCGGCCTATCTGAGTGATAGGGTTACCCAAGCGCTAGGGTAACCCTAGCTGCTTTGTAAACGCTCTGCTAGGGACAACACGCCTACCCGGAACAACTTTTTAACGGTTTCCATTGTGTTTGCGATGCTGGCGGTTACCAAGCACACAAAGTTGTCCCTGGTGTTAGAGTAACCCTACCTGGAAAATTTTGCTTGTAAACCCGGGCTATCTTTAACCCTCCTGCTAGGGTAACCCTAGCAGTAGGGTTACTCTATCTGCTTGTAAACAGGGCCTAAGGGTGTACGAAGAGCATTTTTAAGATAAACCGGGGATAACCCGTGTATTACCTCAAACGTTTAAAATTTTAAAATGAATGCGCCAACGTGCCGGCAGCTAATGGAGGTCATCTGATACTGACAGAAAAGGTCAAGAAAATACTGCCTTTTGATTGACACTGCAGTACCAAGTGATGACAGGCAGGTATAATAAGTTGAAAAGGAAGAAAAAAGATCAACCTTTGAGATTCGGGATAAAACGAGTTGGAATTTTGATAGGGTGGAGAATTCAGTCGTTGTTGGACTAAAGAAGATGAAAAATTGGATGTCGAGGATTGGTGTTGAAACTCATATTGAGTTGTTGAAAAAGACCCTTGGGAACAGTGGAACCCTCGGTTTTTTGGTATAAGCCATTCCTCTTTGGTAACCGTTTAAGGCAGTAGCTCAGTCTGAGTACAAGGAAATAAATCTCGACTGAAAAAGTATTGGGCCCTAGCTACTTAAAAGAAAGGGAGAAGTAATTCTCGCACTGTTTAGTGCATAAAGTGCTTTTCATAAGAGCTTTAACGCCAAATCTCAACGTGCTATTAATATTAGACTCCATTCGTGCGAAAGTATCTTAAATTATAATCGCACCTTTGTTAATTTCTCGCGCCAAAAATCGCTCTAAATATTGTAATTTGAATTTATTTATCTGATATAATTTTCCCTTGATAATGGAGTCATCATGACAACTCCCAATCGTTGGATTTTATTTGTTTTATCTTTCGTTTTTTACAGTTTTATGATTTAAGCAATTGCCTCTAATAGACACCGGACATTTTTTTGATGGCGTCAATGGGATTCGAACACATGACCTCTGCGATCCCAGAGCAACGCTCTACCAGCTGTGCTACGGGAACAAAATGAGCCCAACGGAAGAACATGAACCCAACTAATTAACCTACTCCCAACTGAGTGGCTTCATAGCTCAGGTTAATAGAGCATTGCACCAGCATCATTGCAGAGCCAGTCTTCCAGTTGACGCCACTTGGATTTTTCAGGTGGCTATAAGAAACAATTCCTTAAAATGTCCAGATGCCGATCGAGTGTGAGTAACATTTCTCCGTCATCATCTATGACTCACACTTCAAACTATATACACACATTTCATTCATCGAGTGCTTTCACAAGAACACATGAGTTCAACAAATTGACCTGCTCCCAACCGAATGGCTTCGATCCTAGATCAGTAAAGCATTGCACAGGCATCGCAGACGAGGTTATGGGTTCGAATCCCGTGCAAGTTATTTGTATTTTTCAAGTACCTGTCAGAGAAAATTACTCAAATTGTCCACATAAGTTCGAGGCCGGGAACACTAAAAATATCAGTAAAATACTTGTTTTTAATCCACATCAAAAAGTTAACCTGATTTTTGTTTTGTTCTTTCGCAGTTTTGGGGTTTTAAGTAGTTGTTACTTAAATTAAATGATGCGTATTTTTCAAAGGGAATTTTAACTGTTGAACTATTCCATGTCGTGACCTTTTTCAGTCAAAGTTGATCGTTATGAGCATTTATATGACATAAACAGCTCTGCAAATTTGATGGTGTCGACATCAAGTGACGGTGAGCAAACTGTTTAGTGCTGGAGAGTCCAACACGAAATCAAGAGCATCTAGAACTACGACGGACCGTGCAAACTCTTTGATAGATTGATACCCAAAATCAAGGAAATTAAGACGATCGGAAGCAAGAGTCGTAAAAGTTACGAGTCACTGAAGAAAAGTCTATAGCCTAAAAAATGAATATATAGCTCTTTTGAATTCTGGGATTCTATAGGCATACAAAATGGGATTGACTAGTGAATTGGCATAATTTAAAGAAACCACAAAGAAATGCAAATGACTTATTTTTTTGGAATAGGCATGAGACGTTTTCGAGAATTTGACAAAATAAGAAAGACTGCACGGCAGCATCAATGCCAAAGATACTACTGTCGCTATGAATAGTGTCTTGGTCAGTTTTCTTTCTCGATTAACTGCACCATGGTTGTGCGGATGAGTTCCACATTGCACTTTAAGAACGATCGACAAATACGAAAAAAGGCTGATAATAAAGCAACAGAGCCCTATTAACAAAGGTAGGTAAAACTCCCAAGAACCTCTCACTTTAGAAAGGACATCCAGGTACATGTAAGAGGAGTTTATCACAGCTATAAACCAAGTGGCCGCAACAGATGCGCGAAAGATCCACTTTTTAAGGATACGATGCTTAAATGGACGAAACGTGGCGTGCATTCGCTCCAAAGAAATAGCAGTAAGGTTTGTCACCGAGGCTACTACGAAGAACAAACCGATCGCAACTAGCATACTTTCCCCGTCTGGCGATAAATAGCTCTCCCAAAGGCTGCAATTACGCCCTGAATTGAACACGCGTATGCTTAGCGAGACTCCTCCAACAAACATATCTGCAACTGCCAGGCTGATCACCAGGTACATGCTACGCTTGTGAAGACTGGGCTCTTTGAGGTAAACAATGACTGCAAGGCCATTAAACGTTACTGTAGCAATACCTAAAGTACAAAGCACTGTAATCCAAGCAATGCACTCCGTTGGAGAAAACGTCGTTAATCGTCCTTCAAGCAACGTGTCATTTTGCTTCACCAAGGAATCATTAGCCATCTTATTCATTCACCTGTAGAAAGAGAACACGAGTCTCAATCTTCTTCTTCTTTGATTGCACTCACGCGATAATGCGGCCATGTTGGTGCCCCACACAATAGAAAAACGTAGCTCAAGTTTTGCGTAATAATAGCGTCAAATTTCCAATTTTGATATTGTTCTTTCCACCGAAAGGGAGGCGCAGTGGCTCCTGGGGGCCGTTTTTCGAAGTCCCGAAACTTTACGGGCCATTTTCGGGTGTCAAAATTCCCTTTGTATCTCAAGAACGGAGAGAATTGAATTCGTCAAACAGTTCTTTTTATTTTTGTTACCTTGAAAATATGTTAAAAGATTGGGTTTCCAAAACAAGCGGTTGGCTATTTCACAGATGGCTTTTCGGGCCCAAAAAGTTTTCGAGACTTTCGAGAAACGGGTCCCTGGGCGGGGACTGTGTTGTGTTCTTGGGCAAGGCACTTTACTCCCTTGGTGCCTCTCTTCACCCAGGTGTATATAAATGGGATACCAGCGAAATGCTGGGGGTAACCCTGCGATGCACTAGCATCCCATCCAGGGGGGAGTTAAAAATACTCCTAGTCGCTTAACGCTACGGAAACGGGGGATAAACACCGGCGTGTTGGGTCATTGGCTCGGAAAGCGCTTACCTTCCTCTTTCCACCAACATGGCCGCCGTGACGTCAGATGCGATCAAAGAATAGGAAGGTAATGAGGGACTTCAGGAAGATCTACGATGCAGCCGTCAAAGAGAACACCGCAAAACAACGATGTCATTGGTTAAAAGAGGAAAAAAAGATAATCGTACTGCACGCATTTTAGCACATATTTTTGCGGTAATGTGCACCCAACAACGATGACGTGAAATCATCAAATTTGAGGAAATGTGAAACTTTCTTCTCCAAAGGAGTAGCTAGGGGGGTCCTGGGGTGACGCCCCCCCCCCCCCCCCCATTCCCTTCGTAAGTCTTTTTTAACGCAAACAACCTACAATATTCAGGTGGCGAAAACGCCACAATCTGGCGAGTACCCTCTGTTTGACATTGTGTGACCGCCTCCCCCCCTTTGAAAAATCCTGGCTACGCCACTGAATCTCTATTTCTATTTTGAAACCGCCCGTATCGATTTATTTCTAGAATACCTCGGCCACATTATACGACACGAACGAGATGGAACTGTTTCAACATCTTTGTTTAACAAAATCGAACGGATGTTGGAGCAAATGTAGAAGCTGTTTCCAGCCGTAGGCTCGAGATCTCCCCGGGATTTTTATATGCTTGTCAATTTCTGTCAAGTAGCTTGCATATTTTGAAGAACCTTTTCCGCCTTTTCAGCGTTATCGTATCAAACTCTCTTCGATCTGCATATTTCTTCATGTTAGCGTCACCCGGCCATAAATTGTTTTAACAGATTTAACTGATTAGAGAGTAATGTGAAGTGCTACGTTTCTACCCCATGTGAACCATGTGAGCGTTAGCCCTACTAATGGAAATGGGCTCACACAAGGACAAAGAAAAACTCTGACCAGGGTGGGAATTGAACCCACGACCTTCAGCTTAGATCACCGCTGCTCTACCGACTGAGCTACAAGGTGAGACGGGGGCAAGCCGTGGAAACTGATGATGTTAAAGTCACGGCAATGAACTTGTACAAGTACAAGGAAGGATTAGGTTTTTACAAACGTTGGCCGTGTAGCACTTATATATATTTCTTTAGCACTTTTAGTTCTGACACCGAATCCGTTTTCATACAGAAATTACTTTTTATTAGACAAGAGGTTTGAAAATAGAATTCAATAAAAATGTTTTTCTTTGAACGTTCAGTTTGTAAGTCGATTTAACACTGCTTTCGCTATCAAGCGCGGTGCGAGTCAACAATTTAAAAAGGTGATTTCAGAAAGGAAACTCTTACCTTGATTTATGGTAGCACTGGAACTGTAGCGGTGGAGACGATTATCAAAAGGAAAACGTGCAGGCAAAAGTCATTTGAACGAAGAAATGAACTGAACTCCAACTGGGACTCATGAGAAGTGAAAGGAGCACCTGGAGCAAAAAGTTCGCCGTGTTTCCTTTTACGTCAAAATTAGAGCTGAATAAACGCATTAATATTTGGGCAACCTGACAATAGCGTACCAATAGAGATTTCTACGGCTTTATGAAGAAAAGGAAAAAGCAAACAGTAACGACAAACTTTGCTCGCGCAATATCACCGAGGACTGTTTAAATATTTAAACACGATCTGTGTTGAAAAACTGGTGGATTTTCATTGCATTGCCCTGTGTAGTAAGTACGCACGATATAGAATTTTTAAAGCAATAATCCGAAGATTAATGTAAGACAACTGAAGACGCAAAACAAATTGTTTTAATGCTTTAAATTATTAATTCATATTGATGCAGGTTGACAGTCTTATCAATTTTCTGCTGTTTTGAACAATCAAGACCCTGTAGGAACTGCCACTTTAATTAAAACTGTAATCGAGTCATAAAATATGGCGAACAAGGAAGGCTTGTTCCAGTAGTGTCAGTCTCTTTGCATTGTTTTTACTTCGTCAGTTATGTCAACAGTAAGACTTGTCTTAACAATTTGCGACCAAGTTTAAACTCTAATGAAGCAGGGTTTATTTGTGGTACACGACAAATTTCTAGTAAGTTTCATTTTTTGTTAAATGACTTTTTGCAGCTTCAACCTCAAATTGTTCTTATCCTTTTTGCACTGTATGCTAGCGATAGGAGAAATGAAATGAAAAATTATCAGGGGCTTTATAGTTTGATCCATCATTACCAGAAAGAACACGACTAAAAACCCCTGTCATCTTTATGAAAACTGCTCGCGTATCAAATTTCAACCCACGTATGCAAATTAGTTAAGCTACACAACACGATGAATCAACAAAGGCCGAACAATCTCATAAAAACCTTTTTCCAGCGAAAACAT
>NC_090892.1:13854158-13861658 GCF_036669925.1 Montipora capricornis | reverse complement strand
AATGAATTGAATCTGAGCGTAAATGACGATGCTTTATCAACAGCAGCTGGAGTTCACTATATATGCAAATCTCGTGCTTGATATTTTCTTTCGCCGACGATGAGCTTATTTCAATGTTAATGGAAGTAATTTCATTTAATAAATGAAACAAGTTTTGAAGGACGCGAACGCGACGAGAATTTTCAGTCAGTAATAAAAAAACAACAACAAAGGGGGGAATGTATTCGCATGGCATGGCATTGAAGATCTAAGAAGGCCTAAGCTGCAACTGAACATTCAGTCTCTTTGCATTGCCATATATCATGTTTCCCTCCTTTACGACTTCCTCTGCAGCTGATTCGAAATAGGGTTATTAATTCTTACGACTTGTGATTGATCCTATTACCAACTGTGGATTCACACGCAACAGTTCGCCAGATTTTTTGCAGTGGTCTTATTGCATTACCACCGTCTTAGTCCATCTTTCCGTCTAATAGGGAGTTCAATTACGACGGCGACGGCAAAGACAAAGCCACAAAACAAGAATATCATTGGTTAAAATAGGAAAAATAATCGTCCTGCATGTGCGGCAAGCATTTTAACAAAAACGAGCTTGTTCCTCGAGTTGCAGCTTGATGTAAAAGGCGCCAGAAAGCATTTTACCTTGACTTACCTTTTTCAGCAGAGAGGCGAAGATGGGAGAGGAATCACAACTCGGTAGATGTGACTAAAAAAGGAGACTGTTATGAAGTAATGAAACTGGAACTGGTCACTGCAGCAAAATGCTTGTCATGCGCCCTTTTACGGACTTTTAATTGAATCACTTTGTTGCCCTCCCATTTGATTGGCTTGTAAGCCCCATTAATATAGGTCCAATTAATAGAGATCAAATAACGCCGGAATAAGAAAGGATACTAGGTATAGATTTAGAAAATTTCTTTAAAAAAAAAGATAACTTATTCTCGATTGGTGAAAAAGGGAAAAAAATGGAATTGAAAAGCAAAGATCAAGTTTGGGAGCAGAATCAATGATTACTTATTAACGGCCTTCGGAAATGAGTGATCACTGATCTAAGACTTGAATAATAATTGTAATAGTAAAATTAATTATTTCCATTGCACCTGTAAAAGCAAGCTGGTATATTAAAATAGAGGAAAAATATTGCGGAATTAAAAAAAGGTATACACTTTGAAAATTTTAATTAAAGATCACTATGGCTTTGTGACATTCAAAAAAGAAACACCGCTTGTATGGGTATAGATCCCTGCCAAAATTCAAACTTGTTCTTAAATAGTAGTTGTGCATGCTCGTTCGCCACGGTTATGCCCCCAGCAGAGATGGATAATTTATGCATATACTTCGACCTACTTTTACCCCCAGCGGAGATAGGTAATGTATACATATGTTCAATGGTTGTGTAGTTCGCGTCAAGGAATGACGTCATGGAATTTTAGCCGAGAAACCGGCGGAAATCCTTTCAGGAAGCGTCCATGTTGGAGAAATGAGGTGAAGAGAGATGTAAGAGGTAAAATAAGGAGGGATGCAAAGGAGGATGGGATAACATCATCGAACAGGGGATTGGTCGAAAGGGATGACGTCACAGGATCCCAGACCCCATGGCTCAATCGAAAAAAAACAAGACAAAATAGGACTTTTTTACGAATAAAACGGTTTAAGAAAAACAAAATGATAACTATGTTCAAACGGGAACGTGTGAGGCGACCTGTTGCTCGGCTCGTTCCAGTTTACGATCGTTTAGCATAAAATCGAATCTGCCGCCTTCTTGCCGCCTCCGGCTCCAGGGACAGGAGACGTAAAAGGAACCTAATGGGGTTTTGTACTAGCTCGAATAAAAGCCAGGCTGGAGTTGACCTTCACGGTTTTGATACAAACCTCATTGCTTTTCTTATCATGATGTCGTTGTAATACTAACGAGTTTCTATTTACATAAGAAAGGTAGTGAGGTTTGTATGAAAGCATGGTCAACCACAGTCTCGCTTTTATTCTAAGACCTGGTAACTGGGCACAGAACTGTAAAATGGTCTATTGAGGAATGGTAGGAATGCAGCTTAATGACGCCCCGTCAAATGATTCAAGTTCTTCTTCTTGTTGTTCAGCGGATTTTTAACAGTGACATTCACATTTTATCGAATTTGAATGAAGTTATTGTTTTCAGTACATTAGATTATACGTGACGCAAACCGGCACAACTGAAATGATGGTAGATGGTGCCGTAAACGAAAAAAGCTTTTGCATGTCTTACGTTGGAACTTCTTCTGAACCTGTTTGGAGAAAGGGTTCCTGACAAAAGACTCAGGATTGACGCGCAACATATACTAACAAGTCGTGCGAAGTGTCTTGGGTTGGGTTTTTGTGCAGTTTAGTTTCCTTTTTTCGCGCAGATCAAAACAGAGTGGTGGCAAAGATTCCTGATACGTGAGAATAAAACCAGGAAATCTCGCCAGATAATGTTGTCTGACATCTGTTATGTCAACAATAATACTTCTTCTGGCAATTTGCTACCAAGTTTGCTAATTTTAACTTATGCTATTATGAGGCAACTTGTGGATACTAATTTTTTGTCTAATTTTTTTGTGACAAAAGTGCTTTGTTCTCTGATAAAAGAACATGTATTTAATTATCAGTTATATCATAGCTCGGGGATCCCCTTCGCTGGAAGGAACAACATTAAAGTGAACACTCACTCTGCAGGATGATAATAATCCACGTCACATTTCAACCTGAATATACTTTTTTACATTCGCGCGTGTTTTTTAAGTAGTTGACACTTAGGTAAATAAGCATTTTCTAATTCAAGTTTTAAGTATTCAACTATCTACATTGCATTATGAGTATTATAGGACATAACTAAACTAGTTTCCTGGAATCGATATCAAGCGATCGATCGCATAACACCATGATTTGCGAGAGGGCGTGCAAGCAGTACGAGCTAAAGAGCATCTTTTACTGTTACGGACCAAGCAAATCCTTTGATAGATTGATACCCAATTCAAGCAGAAGCAAGAGTCATAGAAGTTAAGAGTCACTTTGAGGAAAAACCTGAGCTCGTGGTGTACAGCCCAAAAATGAAGAGATAGCTCTTTTGAATTCTGGGATTCTATAGGCATAGAAAATGGGATTGACTAGTGAATTGGCATAAGCTAAAGACGTCGAACAGAAACGCAAATGAACTGTTTGACTGGAAAAGGAATAATAAGTTCGTTTGGAGAATACGAGGAAAAAAGAAAGAATGTACGGCAACAGAAACGCTAAAGATACAGCTGTCACTATGAACAGTGTTTTGGTCAGTTTTCTTTCTCGACTCACTGCGCCATTGTGGTGAGGATGAGTTCCACAGTACATTTTGGCCACGATCGACATATAAGAAATAACGATAACAGAAAAGCAACAAGCAAATATTGACAAATGTGAGTGAAACTCACCTCCTAATGTAATGAGGACATATATGCAAGCGGAGTTTAGCACAGCGGTAAGCCAAACGAAAGCAACAGACGCTTCAAATATCCATTTTTTGAGGAGACGATGCTTAAATGGACGAAACGTGGCGTGCACCCGCTCCAAAGAAATAACGGCAAGGTTTATCACCGAAACTACTGGAAAGAGCAAAAGGACAGCAATTAAAATACTGTCCCCGGCTGGCGACAAATAGTACTCCCATAGGCTGCAACTACGACCTGAGTTGAACACGTCTATGCTCAGCGTTATCACCCCTGTACCTATGTCTGCAACTGCCAGGCTGATCACCAAGTACGTACTACGCTTGCGCAGATGGGGCTTTTTGAGGTAAACAATGACTGCAAGGCCATTGACCGTTACTATGGCAATACCTACAGTACAAAGTACTGTAAGCCAAGCAATGCACTCCGATGGAGAAAACGTGACCGTCGTTAATCGTCCTTCAAGCAATGTTTCATTTTGCTTATCCAAGGAATCATTAGCCATCTTATCCATCCACCTAGAGAGAGAGCACAAGGAAGCCTCAGACTTTTTATAGGAATCTCAATTAAGTAAGCAAGAATGACGGCATCGGATACGAGAACGTGAACTACAATTTACTTGTACAGTGTTGTAATCATTTCGCCATTTATCCAAATCGTTCAGCATGGAAAGGATGTGCCAACTTCCCTAGGAAAAAATGTTATGAACAGTGTGGATTTGTGGAGAGAAAATTGAAAATTTATTTTCGAAGGCTTGTGTCCTTCAGATTGTCCTTTTTTCTAAATTTAAGGTCGTTGTTGTCAAGACGATAATGGAAGATAAACATGCAGGGCAAGCAGAGGCATTTTTTTGCATACAAAAGCCATTATTTTGTGGGGTTTTGGATGTCACCTGAAACAGTGAGTACAAATTTGCATCGGTCATTGCATTTTGTCCTGTTTGTAATACGTCCCGTAATTTTAGGACTATAACTTTATTCTTCAGTGATGATGACGTTAATCATTCATTAATAAAAAAAAAAAGGATAAATGACGGCCCACCACGCCGAGAAAGAGCTCTCAAACAGTGTTGCTAAGACGGAGAGAAATTTATTGCCCAGAGGAACTAAATGGATTTGCGCAGAATGTGACATGCTTAGTTATTTCCCATATGTTGCAGCTTGGGCATTCCTGTCATCCAGGAATTTCTCTACATCTTTGACCATATGCGCAAGCTAAGCTGAGGCTGATTCAAGGGAGTCAAGTTCAAACAAATGTTGAATTCGACTGTGTTAAGGTATGGATAGCCTGTGTACAGCCGCCCGCTCTCCGAAAAAAAACATCGGAGAGGAGCGACGCTCCTCTCACAGGCTAGGTATGGAGAGTTCCGTAGACTTCGATGGGAAGCTGGGTAAACGACCAAGTTCACCAGAAGTTCATTTAGCTCGCAGATCTCAGTATCCGTCCTGTGTTACGTTAGCCGTGTGCTCGATTTTTCCCATGGATCCATTTTTACTTATTACTTTTTTCCAAGTAGTTTGCATATTTTGAAGAATATTTCCGCATCGGCCTTTAAGCCTCATTGCATCAAATTCTCTTCGATTATCATATTTCTTCATGTCAGCCTTTAGTTACCCATAAGCTGTTAAATGTTCCTTTCAGTAAAAACTTCCTAAATGGAGGAATGCTAGCGAAATATTTGCTCCTGGAAAAAGTTCGCTGACTACCTCATATTCCTAACCTTTCGAAAAGGCAAGGGGATAATTATTGAAACGACTAAAAGAAAACCGTCCTTACCTTGATTTATCGTAGCACTGGAACTGTTGCGTTGTAGACAAATGGGAAAAGGGAAACGTGCGGGCAAAGTGTGAAAGAAATGAACTGAACTAAAAAGCAGACTAGGACTCATGAGAAGTGACTGCAGCATCTGCAGCGAAAAAACTTCAGGTGTGTTGCGTTTTACGTCAAAATTAGGGATGAAGAAACGCATTGATATTTGGGCAACCTGTCAACAGCTTTCGAAAATCAATTGCTTTGGCATAATAAAAGAAAGGAAAAAGTAAACACTATAACGACCACTTGTCACCGAAGACAGTTTATTTCAACACATTTGTGTTAAAAACTACATTCTTGTTGCATCGTTTTGTGAAATAGGTACCTACGATGTAAAGTTAATGTAAATGATGATTCGAGGAATTACAGGAACGTTCCGTAAAGGTTGCCTAAAATGAATGAGAGAAACGGAACTAAATCGACAATAGATTTAGTTATTTAGGGCGTACTATTAGAATAATAAACGACTTGGGCTAAGCTTATATGCTAGAGGTCGGAAAATGGTTAAAACTGCTGTTATATATAGAACAATTTTAACCACTTTTCAGGCAAGAAAATTTAATTAAAAGGTACGTAATCGAGTCAAGAAAGTCGATCCTGCTGCAGTAGCGTCACTCGCTTTGTATTGTTTTTACAGGTACCTTCGATTGCGTCCAACGAAGTCGAGAGTTTGTCATCTGATATGTCTACAGTAAAACGTGTCCTTGCAATTGCAATTAAGTTTGAACTCTAATGAATCACGCGTTTTTGATGTGGTGCACGCCTCACGCTTGTAAAGAATCACCAAATTGCAAGTGCGGCTCTTTTGTTATTAAATGATTTTTTGCGGCTTCAACCTCCAATTATTCTTATCCTTTTTACACTGTATCCTGGCGACAAAAGAAATGGAAACTTTTCAGAACTTTTATCGTGTACTCCATGAACAAACAGAATAAGTTATTTTGCAGCAAAATTTATTGAGCCATTGAATTTTTGAAAACAATAATGTTTGTTGTCTTGGTGAAAATTAAAAGTAGAATCGCGAAATCCACATTTCCAACATCATAATAATAAATAATAATAATTTAATAAGTATTTAACAAGTTTCAATACCTTACAAACTATCAGATCATGAAAAATTCTAAAACTAATGTATATAAGTAAAAATAATGTGTATATATAAACTACAAGATACGTTTATAACTTGTAATGTTTACGAAACAAATGAGTTTTTAAATTTGAGTTAAATGAAGTAATGGAGTTGCAGTCTCTGATTGCTTGTGGCAAATTGTTCCATAGTTTGGGGGCGGCAGCGTAGAAAGCTCTATCACCGTATGTCTTGTTGAGTGTTTTAGGAACGATAAGTAAATTTTTATTAGCAGAGCGAAGTGCACGTGGAGGATTGTATTGATTAAGTAGTTCAGATATGTATTCTGGAGCCAGATTGTTAAGTGACTTAAAAACAGTTAGAAGTATCTTATATTCAATACGAGCGATGACTAAGAGAAAGCTTGAGTCTCGATGACTAAGAGAAAGCTTAGGTTAATGTACTTCCAGTGCTCCGAGACAGTCGTTTGGAGGTTTTGACGTTATAAGAAAATACGGATTCGAAGATTTTAGGGAAACTTAAACTGACATTTATAAATAACTTAATTATCCTTTAGAAAACTGTAAATATGTAATATAAACATAATATAATGATATCATATACTTTCAGTTCTATAGGGAAGAATTAAATTAAAAGATTAAATTTTCGCAAAATCCGCGACATCCGTTCTTTCCTTTCTTAGTCGACTGTGTCGCAGCACTGGAAATACTAACGAAGCTTTTTCTTACTGCTGTTGGAAATAGAGGATTTCAAAGGTAAAGGTAACGGTAAAGTCACTTTATTTAACGTCGGTAGTTCCTTCAGTTACGAGGCTGGTATCAATGGAAGCCGACGGTGCACCCTTTACCCCCCTCCCTCTGTCAGTGCTCCGTTTTACGGGTATTTAAAGCTATAGCTACACGGATCAGAGGAAAGTCGAAACAGACGTTGAAGTCACCGAGGATCGAACCGGGGACTTCTCGCTCCGAAAGCCGCGCACTAGCCATCTGAGCAACGACTGCTCTTCCAAGCAGGGATTTTGACGAAATTTGTAGTTCTTGTTGTTTTTTTTCCTTCGTTTTTACTCCTGGATATATCCACGAGTTTTGGTGAGGTTCTTTATGCAAATGTGCCACTCCTGCGTAACCTGCGCTCTAATAAGCCAATCAAGATGGATAATCACAA
>NC_090892.1:13846658-13849158 GCF_036669925.1 Montipora capricornis | reverse complement strand
CTACTTCGAAATCTGTAACCTGACCTCTGAAAGTTATCGCATCACAAGAAATTTACATTGCAAATATGGCAAATGAGTTGAGAACCGTCACGATACCGTAGTTCCACTGAATGGAAACAATTATACACAGAATGGCGCTCATGAGAGACAGACTCTGGGATATTGGAGTCATCATCATGCAGACAGCGAACTTTTTCCGGGAGCAAGTATTTCGCTTTCAAGTTCTTGAAAGAGATCTTTCAGCTAAAAAAAATGTGAAGTGAACATTTAACAACGTATGGGTGAGGCTGACATGAAGAAATGTGCAAATTTATGAGAGTTTGATGCAATGAGGTTGAAGGCCGAGATGGAAATGTTCCTTGAAATGTGCAAGCATGGGAGAGTTTAAATATAAGAGAGAAATCGACCCTACGGCTGCCGTGACACGGTCGGATACTAAAACCAGCGAGCTACATGACTGCTCCTGGTGAACTTGCTCGCTTACATAGGTTATTATCGCATACCTTAGCTCAGTCGAATTCAGTAAAAATGTTTTATTCTTCCTCAGCATCATCATTAGCCTGATTCTCAGACAGTCCAGGTCGCTCATGTCACGCACTCTACTCTCGTCATAGTGCGTGACAAGAGCGACCTTGGACCGTCTGAGAATCAGGCAGGCTACATGGCCTTGCGATGGCTTAAGCTTTTAAATTGGAAAAGTGTGGGGTTCCACTTGTAGGCTCGCTACTCTTTCTCATTCATGTAAATAACATTTCTGCATGTCTAACGTATGGTGCCACGAGATAATTTCTTGATGACACGGATTTGACGTTTTCGAGTTGTAATCTACCAACTTTGCAGCATAAAATGTGTGACGATCTTAACTCTATAGCTCCTTGCTTGGCGGTCTAGAAAAAGGTTTACTAAATGCGTTGTAGTCTGATTTTACATGCATGGTGATAGGCTCGAGACAAAGAGTGCTGGCCTCGAAGGGGGTATCGCCATTCCTTTGCATGACACTGAATTACTTAGAGGTGAAATGCCTTGGTGTTAAAATTGAGAAAAAATTAACTGACATGGAATTCCCACGTACTGAGTAACTATTAGACAAAAGGTCACTAGTAAGTTAAGTATTTTAAAAAGGGTTAAGTCAGTTCTGAAAATTGCCAAAACCTAATGCAGATATATAGGGCAATAATAATAACCATAATTCACTTACTGCTCTGTTGTTTGGAGTGAAACAAAAATGGCTAATTTACAAAAACTTCAAAATACTGAAGCTTGTATTATTACCGGTGGTTCTTGCTCGAAAAGATCCGGTGATGTTAAAAATCTTAAATAGTCCTTCCCCTTAGTATATGTAAATGTCAGAGACATTAACTCTTCCATAAACGACTACGGCCTGCGATCGTCCAATCTGAACATTACGCTTCCAAAATGTCGCACTAGTTGTTACAGAAATCGTTTTGAATTCACTGGCGCGAAATATTGTAATGATCTGCTGTATACTCTTATAAAGAAGAAACTTCTTTGAAGCAATTTGTGAGAAGACTAGCTTCTCATACTATCGGCATTAGCAAAGGGTAATCTTAAGTTTACGCATATACTCATTTTAAATTGATTGTGACCTACTGTAGTTCTTTTTTTTATTGTATGTAGTTAATATAGCTTTGGTTTATCAGGGGCACCCAACGAATCTGTTCCTCACATTATCTGTTCCCCAGAGGAATCTTGCTGGCTGGCAAAAATACAGGTGTTTCGATGAGCTGGCTGGGAAATTAAGTTATTGATAGAGGTTTTGCCTGGGAATTACTGACTTTTTCTAGCATTTCAACCCAAGCTGGCTGTAGAAACTCTGAAGACCGAGGAGGACGACTAAAAAAAAAAAAAAAAAAAAAAAAAAAAAAAAAAAAAAAAGGAAAACCCCTTCCCTCTCCCAGAGAGTAGTCACAAACATACAACGGCTGGTCAGAGTGATTGCGCTTGCGGAAAAAACAAACCTGTTTTGTCCCGGTTTTGTCGCTTTTGTTCGGTCGTTTTGGATCGAGGGATTTGAGAGCGCGCGGAATTCCTGGCTGGGAAATAAATTTGATCAGCTGGCTGGGAAACCAACCAATTTTATCTAGCTGGCTGGGAAATTTCTTGTGTGTCTTGCTGGGAAAAAGGAACAGATAATGTTTTCCCAGCAACACTGAAAAACACCTGAAAATGCCTTAATAACATTTATTTTCATTAACTGGGGTATAATAATTCATTACTGGGTTGCCGCAAACCCAGTCGGAATCTGTCTTTAATTTCGTCGTTTTTTTATTTTTCGTTTTCTTTTTTTTTTTTTTATTTTTTTCCGTGTCGGTAAAAGTCTTGCCTGTCACTCCCCAGCTAAGTGGTGACTTTGTGCATAGAGCCTTCTGAGCGTATTTTCGTAGGATCGAGAGGGTAGTGGGAAATGCGTAGATTTCTCTGGTGGACACAGTAGAACGATTAACTTAACCGGCAATGGCGTCGAAAGTCATGTAACGCG
>NC_090892.1:13834158-13839158 GCF_036669925.1 Montipora capricornis | reverse complement strand
AAATTCCCCAGGGTGGGGATACATAAGCTGTCTAAATGCCCCGGGGTTGGGACGAAGAAAGAGGGCAAATGCCCCGCCCCCGGGATCGAAACAGCCGTATTCACGTCCGTGATCATTTTTTGATAAACCAAATATAGTTCACCTTGTCGCTGTGAGGAATCAAGACATTTTAAATGATGATGAATCGCATTTTAAGCTCGCAAGATTTGTCTTGAAGATCGCATCATTTGAATTCGCAAACCGTCTGTATTTTAACTCCACTTTCATGAATTTAAAAATTGCCAGGCTAGTTTTGAATGCGAAATGCGAAGTAGTCGTGTTTACGCATTCTTCACGTCAGTGATTGTTTTGTGATATTAGTTCACCTTGTCGCTTTTATATATTCATATGCTTACAAGTATAAATGAAGAAATACCTAAAATTGAGAAAAAAAACTTTAAAAGCATCCACAAGTTTTTCGAGTCAGTGACGGACAAGCCAGTCTTTAACGAAGGCCTCGTATTTTCCGTTAAACTCTTCCATGTTAATTCGAAAACACGTGAGTCAAATGCCCGGGGGTCGCCCCGTGGTAGGCTAATGCCCAGCCCCTGGGCCGCGATAAAATTGCGAATGCTCCACCCCCGGGACTGACAACTTGAGCAAATGCCCCGCGGTTGCCCGGGGGGGGGGGGGGATGGGCACCGCTGGAATTGATTGATGCATAAACGGAACTCAGTGATAGTCCGTCGTTACTGCTTATTTTTCCTTTGTCTGATCAGGCCAGATCAATCTTTATATTGGTAAGCTATTGACACGAAGGTTGCCCAAATATTAATGCATTTATTCAGCTGTAAGTTTCACGTAAAAGGACACAGCGAGCTTTCTGCTCCAGTGCTGCTTTCACTTCTCATTAATCCCACTTGGTTCAGTTCACTTGTTTCGTGACATTTCGCCTGCAAGTTTCCCCTTTGCTAATTGTTTGCACCGTTGCAGTTCCAGGGCTACTATAAATCAAGGTAAGGGCCGGGTTTCCCTTTAACCTTTTCAATACTGAACCCAAAGTGCACATAATATGAGACGAGTTCACGCTCTTGATTGCATCATGGGTAATCAGGTCAACATGGCGGGAAATTCAAAGGTTTGTATGGAAATTCAAAGCAAAATATATATACTGTACATGTCTCTAGTTTATAGACTTTCTCCTTCATAAACCAAACAAATAAGTTCATGTTCACAACTGAGATGAACTGGACTTGGTATTCGTTCGTTTGGAATTCCTAAATACTGCCTTTTTTTATCTCCACTCCATTCTCTGTAATTTTGTGCCTTAGGAAATAAAGGAAATGTATCGCAGAAACTCTTGTTATTAAAATAATTTCTACGATAGCCATTCTCTCCAAATTTATTCTGCCGCACCTTTGAGCGCATATCTTCTCTTTTGGAAAATAAAAAACCCAAAAATTGCATGTCATGAATACTTTTCATCGTTATGAACTTCCATTTCTCTCCGTCTTGATTACCCATGATGCACTCAGATCATGAACTCGCCTATTGAGAGCGGAAACGAGGATGCTCCCGCTGAGGAAGAAGCTGCGAAATATCTTACTCGTATCAAAATTCGCTAAGTACTCGAATTCGCGGACGCCTAAGTGCGCGAAATTTAATACTGCGCCAAATGTAATCCTCGCGAAAAGGTTATCAGGGCCGCAGCCAGAAAATTATGATGAGGCAATGTGCATGGCTAAATTCTCTTCGTAGGTATTTTAGGTGTTTATGATGAGTACATTTTGAATACAACGCTGGAATCACGCTTTATTTTAAAAAAATCACGAAAAAATATCTGAGGCAAGTGCTTCGGTTTGCCACATACTGACTACGGCCCTGGTTAGTGGTATATGTTCCAAATTTATCTTACAACCTGCTTAGTGTATCGAAAGCTACAAAGTCTGGCAAAACTATTGAATTCAGCGAGGCCGGATGTGAAATTATGGATGAGAACCGGAAGTTTATTGCAACTACTGCGACGAGGGTAGGCAGCCTGTACTCAGTACCTAAACTGTCGAGAGGATCGCCAAAAGATGAATGTTGCAGCTGAGATGTCTTCTCAAGAGACCAAAGGAAGAATTTGGCATCGTCGATATGGTCATCTTCATGCATGCAACCTAGAGGAACTGGTCAGACACGATATGGTTGATGGCTTTGATTATAATTCATCAAAGGAATCAGATCTCTGTGAATCATGCGTTACTGTAGTAAGCTTCCACAGAGTAGCAGACGTAGTGAAGGGAAACTTGACTTAGTTCACAATAATGTATGTGGAAAAATGGGCACCAAATCAATTGTCTTCAACAAAACTTAATTGAAAACACAATGAGTTGGAGTTATAATTGTGCAGTTTCCTTTTCGATTTCAAATTATTTGGTTCCATCTGCAGGTACCGAAGCAGAACTGAATTACTTAAGACAGAACAGAAAGCCACTCCAAATGAAGACTAATCCCAAGTGACCAAAAATAAAATGCTATCTGGTACCTACAGAAAGACGCAAATTATTATTTTGAGGAAAAAAAGGGATAACTGTATGACGGAAAAAGAGAGTATGTTATCCAGGAACAAGCCAGTAAAAGGAAAAGAAAATACTGTTGCTGTTGCGTCTCTACTGTTCATTAGTGCTTTCGCACTTTTGCTATTGCTCTCAGTTATGAGCACCTCAGTCTGTTATAAGCAATTTATTCCTAGTTGAAAAAGTGTAACTAAGAGCTACACGCTTTATACTAAGAAATAGTAGTAACTTTTCCTATAAGGATCGCTTAATCAAACTGAAGTTATTGCCGCTTAATTACTGGCTTGGATATCTTGACTTAGTTTTCTTTTTTTTATTGTCTTCATGGACATATTAATCTAACTCGTTCATTTAATTTACTATTTTTCGTTTGTTACGACTCAGACGCGTCAAGCATGCTCAGGGCTGAATTTAAAGATTAATAATAATCGTACATCAACTTTTTGGGACTTCTATTTTAACAGCATAGAATTTGTCCTAACTGTCGCCGGGTATACGTAAATACATTTGCTGTGTGCACTTGTTAAGCAGCCTATTTAGCCTATTTACATTATTAAGTTAATATTTTTGGAGAGGGTTGGGTTGGTACTTAAACCTAGTAGGGGACTTAACTGTTGTAATTTGAAATGTGATGTTCGTAACGAGTAACTTTCAATCGCAAACGTTTGGCTGTGTTGAAGAGGTTGCGTAGATATGGCGTACATCAATTCCTCACGATATGGATTGCGGTAGGGCGAGGGTTGGGATGAACATCCATGCTTTGTGAAATCAGCAGTGTCGAAGAGAAAAGGAAGAAGAAGAAGAAGAAGAAGAAGAAGAAGAGAGGTAGGTAACGGAGAGCCTTTTCTTTATGGCTAATAAAGGTGGTTTCCTTTACAACGGTCTGATGCTTCCGGAGATGATACCTTAGAGTGTGTAAACAGTCCAATTCTCTGTCTCCAAAATCATACCTTTAATCAATATTTTTTTTTTGTGCTATTGAATGTTCTTTCAAAAAATCTCTTTAATGATGTTATGGATTACCCGTTTCATTTGATTTTCTATGGCTTTTGATCCGATTTTGTAGTCACAATTTAGTAAAGTAACTGGTCTCGAATTTTTGCAAGAAAACGAGTTTTTGTTTTGCTCTTTATGAAAGAAGCAGTCGAAAGCATTGAAAAATAAGGCAAAAATATCCCAGAACACCTTGTAAATACTTTAAGAATCACTAATGTTTATCTTTAATCGGTTTCAACTGCACTTGCTGGTTGTGGACTGAGTCTTTCAATCCTTCCCGAAAAACTTTTTGCACGCTTGTGCAATGTTTTCAAATGAAATCGTCCGTTCGCGATTTTCCTTGTGGTGAGGAGATAATTTAGTCACGCTTCGACTCCTTTGTGAGAAACAGACTTGCGGCAAAGGCAAATGAAAGCTATCTCTTACTTTTGGAATGGCTGCTTCATCACTCTATTGCATGGTATGCAACGTGTGAAGCCTTGTGACAGATTACAAGATATTTTCTGATTTCATATGTTGGGGGACTGGAATCCAGTTTAGTTGTTTGCGGGACGGAGGTGGTGCGCCGGTAGCGCCAGTGTCGAGGCTCTGTCCACGCTAATGCGTTTTCGTTTGAAAACGCATACAATTAGATGAATTTAATCCTTCTGTCCACACTAAAACAAATGAGCGTGTTAATCGAAACCGCATCGATTTGAAAGTGAGGTTTGTATGAAAACATGGTCAACCACAGTCTCACTTTTATTCTAAGACCTGGTAACTGGGCACAGAACTGTAAAATGGTCTATTGAGGAATGGTAGGGTGACTATCGCAGCTTAGTGGCGTCCCGTCAAATGATTCAAGTTTTTTTTCTTGTTGTTCCGCGGATTTTTAACAGTGAATTTCACATTTTATCGAATTTGAATGAAGTTATTGTTTTCAGTACATTAGATTAAAAATGGCGCAAACCGGCACAACTGAAATGATGGTAGATGGTGCCGTAAACGAAAAAAGCTTTTGCATGTCTTACGTTGGGACTTCTTCTGAACCTGTTTGGAGAAAGGGTTCCTGACAAAAGACTCAGGATTGACGTGCAACGTATGCTAACAAGTCATGCGTAGTGTCTTGGGTTAGGTTTGTGTGCAGTTTTGTTTCCTTTTTTCGTGCAAATCAAAACAGAGTGGTGGCAAAGATTTCTGATACGTGAGAATAAAACCAGGAAATCTCGCCAGATAATGTTGTCTGACATCTGTTATGTCAACAGTAATACTTCTTCTGGAAATTGGCTACCAAGTGTGCTAATTTTAACTTATGCTATTACGAGGCAACTTGTGGATGCCACTAGTTTTTTGCCTCTTTTTTTTGTGACAAAAGTGCGTTGTTTTCTTGTCTCCTAAAATCGATATCAAGCGATCGCATAACATCCTGATTTGCGAGAGGGCGGGCATGCAGTACGAGCGGCTAAAGAGCATCTTTTACTGTTA
>NC_090892.1:13814158-13826658 GCF_036669925.1 Montipora capricornis | reverse complement strand
TGTTCACATCGGCAACGATCGGGTCGGCTCTGAAGATAAGCGACTTTCCATACCCGTTTGGGATACTTGAAAACACATTCTTTCTTTAAAGAGTATCTTAAAACTATCGAAGATTCTCTTTAATGCGAGTGTCAAGTATTTATGAGTCAATGAGTCAATGAGTAAATGAGTCATGAGTCAATGAGTCAATGAGTAAACGAGTTAGTGCAGTTAATTAAACCATAAAATGAAAGCTAAAATTTCAGAGAGTGCTTAGGCCTAATCACTGGAACGAGGGCTTAGGCTTAATCAACAAATTATTGCTATATTGACTGTGAGTCCATTGACTCATGACTCATGACTCATTGACTCATTGACTCATTTAATTTGACTCATAAAACATGCGTTCTCCTTCAATGCACGTTTGGAATCTATCGCATTGACCACCATTTTGAAATTTAGCTCCAACGAAATGCAAGCCTAGCAAATTTTGGTCAGCGTGGATCACTCAATCATGTATGCAAATTTATTCCGGAACAAGATTACCAGCGGTAAATCACAGACTCTCCTCTCACAGGCTAGCTCGCGGCGGATTTCAGTATCCATCCTGTGTTACGTTAGCCGTGTGCTCGATTTTTACCGTGGATTCATTTTTGCTTATTAGTTTTTTCCAAGTAGTTTGCATATTTTAAAGAATATTTCCGCATCGGCCTTTAAGCCTCATTGCATCAAATTCTCTTCGATCATCATATTTCTTCATGTCAGCCTTTAGTTACCCATAAGCTGTTAAATGTTCCTTTCTCAACACTTCCCAGCTGGAAGATTTGCTCGGGAAATATTTGCTCCTGGAAAAAGTTCGCTGACTGCCTCATATTATGTGCCAAAAATAACCTTTCGAAAAGGCAAGGGGATAATTATTGAAACGACTAAAAGAAAACTGTCCTTACCTTGATTTATCGTAGCACTGGAACTGCGCTGCTGCGTTGTACACAAATGGGAAAAGGGAAACGTGCGGGCAAAATATGAAAGAAATGAACTGAACTTAAAAGCAGACTAGGAGTCATGAGAAGTGAATGCAGCATCTGCAGCAGAAAACTTCAGGTGTGTTGCGTTTTACGTCAAAATTAGGGCTGAAGAAACGCATTGATATTTGGGCAACCGTGTCAACAGCTTTCGAAAATCGATTGCTTTGGCATAATGAAAGAAAGGAAAAAGTAAACACTATAACGAACACTTGTCACCGAAGACAGTTTATTTCAGGGGCACCCAACGTCAATTTTCGGAAAATATCTGTTCGGAAGACGATTTGGGATCTAGCATTTTCGAAATATTTGTTGTAAAACTTCGTGCTTGCCTGCCTGCCCTAGGATTTTCGAACATCTAAAATATGGTATAATTGACCATTTTTAATGGATTTTTACCGTAAAAAGGTCGCCTAGAATTTTCGAGAGCCCTTTTTCTGGCTGAAATTTTCGGAAAGGTAGGTTTTGATCCCTATAATTTTCGGATCACTAGACTTTCAGCTAGGAAATCCGAACAGATGAAAAATTGTTAGGGGATAAAAATATGCCTATATCTACCAATTAAATACTAGAATACGTTTGACAATGCTATGTTTAAGTGGTTTTGAGTTATAATCTCGTTGGGTGCCCCTGTTATTTCAACACATCTGTGTTAAAAACTACATTCTTGTTGCATCGTTTTGTGAAATAGGTACCTACGGTGTAAAGTTAATGTAAATGATGATTCGAGGAATTACAGGAACGTTCCGTAAAAGTTGGCTAAAATGAATGAGAGAAACTGAAGTAAATCGACAATAGTTTAAGTTATTTAGGGCGTACTATTAGAATAATAAACGACTTGGGCTAAGCTTATGTGCTAGAGGCCGGAAACTGGTTAAAACTGCTGTTATAGAACAATTTTAACCACTTTTCAGGCAAGAAAGTAGTTTTTTGTTCCTTATCGGTTCGGTTTTTTTGTTCTCAATGCATGCAATTATTAATCCACATTGAAGTAGGTTGGCAGTCGTATCAGTTGCAGCAGTCATATTTTCTGCTGTTTTGAACAATCAAGACCGTGTAGGAACTGCTTTAATTAAAAGGTACGTAATCGAGTTAAGAAAGTCGATCCTGCTCCAGTAGTGTCACTAGCTTTGTATTGTTTTTACAGGTACCTTCGATTGCGTCCAACGAAGTCGAGAGTTTGTCATCTGATATGTCTACAGTAAAACGTGTCCTAGCAATTGCAATTAAGTTTGAACTCTAATGAATCACGCGTTTTTGATGTGGTGCACGCCTCACGCTTGTAAAGAATCACCACATTTCAAGTGAGGCTCGTTTGTTATTAAATGATTTTTGGCGGCTTCAGCCTCCAGTTATTCTTATCCTTTTTACACTGTATCCTGGCGACAAAAGAAATGGAAACTTTTCAGAACTTTTATCGTGTACTCCATGAACAAACAGAATAAGTTATTTTGCAGCAAAATTTATTGAGTCATTGAATTTTTGAAAACAATAATGTTTGTTGTCTTGGTGAAAATTAAAAGTAGAATCGCGAAATCCACATTTCCAACATCACTAAGAGAAAGCTTAGGTTAATATACTTCCAGTGCTCCGAGACAGTCGTTTGGAGGTTTTGACGTAATAAGAAAATACGGATTCGATGATTTTAGGGAAACTTAAACTGACATTTAACTTAATTATCCTTTAGAAAACTGTAAATATGTAATATAAACATAATATAATCATATCATATACTTCCAGCTCTATAGGGAAGAATTAAATTAAAAGATTAAATTTCCGCAAAATCCGCGACATCCGTTCTTTCCGCGATTGTTAGGAAAAACCTTTAGTCAACTGTGTCGCAGCACTGGAAATATTAACGAAGCTTTCTCTTATTGCTGTTGGAAATAGAGGATTTCAAGCGGGGATTTTAAGGAAATTTGTAGTTTTTGTTGTTTTTTTCTTCGTTTTTACTCGTGGATATATCCACGAGTTTTGGTGAGGTTCTTTATGCAAATGTGCCACTCCTGCGTAACCTGCGCTCTAATAAGCCAATCAAGATGGATAATCACAACACAGCTTAGAAAGCTGTGACTTCCTGTTCGCGAGGTTGTGCGCTGCCATTTCTGTATGTCGCTTTTATACTTGAGTGTTTGAACGATACGATAATAACACTTTTAACAACTTACAGCTTTCTTTCCTAAAAGTCGCGATTATATTTAATTGGATTTTCACACGAGTAAAGGCCTAGCAAAGTAGTCACACGCGTCACTTAATTTAAGAATTACGTTATCCACGGCTATGTTTAGTACGGTGGTTATTTCCCTACCAATGAAAGTTGGAACGTCGACACATTCCATGGATGGCATAATGACCTTTTATGTATTCAATACTCGCTTCGAATCAACTGCTTAAATAACACAACTAGACCCTCCGTGAGGGTACACTGGGTTGCCTGTGGTACGTGCAGCGTTAAAGGCGAATTTTTCCAAGTTGGGGGGTCATTAAGACCATTTATTATTTGGCTTGTGTTTGTAGCCGATATAACGCGCGCTATGATTGGCTAATTGTGACGGAATTGTAGGGCATTATTCTCCCGTAATGCCCACGGGCCGATTACCGGCTTGCAAAAACAAAGCAAAAGGTAATTAAAAAAACATATTTCCAACAGCGTATAACTTATTTACAGACAACTGAAAGTTGAACGAAAAAATTTAAGAAAAATAACAGTAAAATATGTTTTCCAGGCAAAATTTGATCATTTTAGCGTTGATTACGAATTTTTGGATGCAAAACTAAAATTTTCTGCAATTTATCTGCTTCCTTGGACATAAATTCGACCGAAAACTGATGAGGCACGAATATTTTTAAATTTTTAGGAATAATCGGATTAGTGATCAATGCGTAATGTGATAATGCGATAAAAGTGTCAAATTTGCGACCCGTTGCGAACGGCAACGGCAGCGATCGCATTACGAATAATTAACCTCTGTTAGACTGTCTGTTTGCCAAAAACCACCCAAATAACCGATTTTTCGACGGAAAATTCATCCCAGAGGATAAAACTATTCACTGGACATGTAATAAAGGTAAATATGTTCGAGCGAAAGCGAAAACAAGCTAATATTTTGAGGGAAAACGCAATTATGTGAGATCAAAGGAAAATCTGTTTAAGACACGCAATTGCATCGCTCCGAAAATAATTTTACCTTTTCAGCGATTTTAACGCTTGAAATTTCATCAAATCCACCTGGTCTAGTCAAAAACCAACATTTGACTTGTTGTGTTAATTGTTAATTTCACTTTACAGTGTCCCCAATTAGTGCTCCAGCGCTAAATCTACTAGACACTTAAATAAAGTTCCTTTCCTTTCCTTTCCTTTTTCCTTTTTTTTATGTGAGATCAAAGGAAAATCTGTTTAAGACACGCAATTGCATCGCTCCAAAAATAATTTTACCTTTTCAGCGATTTTAACGCTTGAAATTTCATCCAATCCACCTGGTCTAGTCTTTGAATTCACTATTATCGCTGCCCTACGAATCTTCAGTGTTCTACATAACAGCACACTTAGTAAAAGACGGCTCGACGGGAGACAGATTGTTGTCGAAGTGCATTACTCGTCGCTTTTAAGCCTGTTCAGTATCCAACTGACTTGCCATTATTGAGCTTCATAAGGGTATATTTTGTTCAAAGATCCACTAAAACGCCATTCGCGTTACATGACTTTCGACGCCATTGCCGGTTAAGTTAATCGTTCTACTGTGTCCACCAGAGAAATCTACGCATTTCCCACTACCCTCTCGATCCTAAGAAAATACACGCAGAAGGCTTTATGCACAAAGACACCACTTAGTAGGGGAGTGACAGGCAAGACTTTTACCGACACGGAAAATAAAACGGAGAAATCTACCCATTTTCCGACTGGGATTGCCATACGGCAACCCAGTAAAAAGGCAATATATTTTGTACTAAGTAAAGAGTGGAATATCCATAAAATTTTAAGTATACCTGTAAACATCATAAGTTGCGTGATTCGAAGTGCCACTGACTATATGACCGAATAGAAATTTGGGACTGCTCACCAACAACTAAATTTTATCTGTTTTCTTACCACTAAAGTCGCAACGTAGTACACATTCCAAAGCAGTCCTTGTTGATTCACTGATGACTATAGAACCAAAATCTCTTGATCAATCTGAAGCACAACAAACTGACAACAACGGCTGCACACAGAGTTATTGCACCATTACTTACTAGAGCCGTTGTCAAATCTCCGATTGCACCATCACTCTGATGACGTAATAGTCTTAGCTTTCTTTCTGAAAAGTCACGATTACATGTTTCAATAAGACACATGCAAAAAAATATATATTTTGTTGTAAATAAAGAGCGGACTATATTCATAAAATTTTAAGTACATTAACGTTTTAACAGCATTTTGGCGAATAAACATCTTAAGTGACTGGAAGTCCCACTGACTATGTGGCCGTGTGGAAGTCTGGTTCAGCTCTGGTTCAGAGTTTAGTGTTCCAACACTACCGTGACTTTGCTCAGAGTTTAATTAAGCAAGTTTTATTGTACTTTCTCATTCCTCGAATCATTGTCGCATTAAATATACATCGTAGGTACCTATCTTCACAAACAATGCAAAAAAAATGTGGTTTTTCAACACAGATCGTGTTTAAATAATGCATCAGTCAATTCCAGCGGTGCCCATCTCCCCCCCCCCCCCCTCCCCGGGCTAACCCCGGGGCATTAGCATTTTTTTTTAATGGATAAATTCCCCAGGGTGGGGAGACATAAGCTGTCTAAATGCCCCGGGGTTGGGACGGAGAAAGAGGGCAAATGCCCCGCCCCCGGAATCGAAACAGCCGTATTCACGTCCGTGATCATTTTTTGATAAACCAAATATAGTTCACCTTGTCGCTGTAAAGAATCAAGACATTTTAAATGATGATGAATCGCATTTTAAGCTCGCAAGATTTGTCTTGAAGATTGCATCATTTGAATTCGCAAACCGTCTGTATTTTAACTCCACTTTCATGAATTTAAAAATTGCCAGGATAGTTTTGAATGCGAAATGCGAAGTAGTCGTGTTTACGCATTCTTCACGTCAGTGATTGTTTTGTGAATTAGTTCACCTTGTCGCTTTTATATATTCATATGCTTACAAGTATAAATGAAGAAATACCTAAATTGAGAAAAAAAAACTTTAAAAGCATCCACAAGTTTTTCGAGTCCGTGACGGACAAGCCAGTCTTTAACGAAGGCCTCGTATTTTCCGTTAAACTCTTCCATGTTAATTCGAAAACACGTGAGTCAAATGCCCGGGGGTCGCCCCGTGGTAGGCTAATTCCCAGCCCCTGGGCCGCGATAAAATTGCGAATGCTCCACCCCCGGGACTGACAACTTGAGCAAATGCCCCGCGGTTGCCCGGGGGGGGGGGGGATGGGCACCGCTGGAATTGATTGATGCATAAACGGAACTCAGTGATAGTCCGTCGTTACTGCTTATTTTTCCTTTGTCTGATCAGGCCAGATCAATCTTTATATTGGTAAGCTATTGACACGAAGGTTGCCCAAATATTAATGCATTTATTCAGCTGTAAGTTTCACGTAAAAGGACACAGCGAGCTTTCTGCTCCAGTGCTGCTTTCACTTCTCATTAATCCCACTTGGTTCAGTTCACTTGTTTCGTGACATTTCGCCTGCAAGTTTCCCCTTTGCTAATTGTTTGCACCGTTGCAGTTCCAGGGCTACTATAAATCAAGGTAAGGGCCGGGTTTCCCTTTAACCTTTTCAATACTGAACCCAAAGTGCACATAATATGAGACGAGTTCACGCTCTTGATTGCATCATGGGTAATCAGGTCAACATGGCGGGAAATTCAAAGGTTTGTATGGAAATTCAAAGCAAAATATATATACTGTACATGTCTCTAGTTTATAGACTTTCTCCTTCATAAACCAAACAAATAAGTTCATGTTCACAACTGAGATAAACTGGACTTGGTATTCGTTCGTTTGGAATTCCTAAATACTGCCTTTTTTTATCTCCACTCCATTCCCTGTAATTTTGTGCCTTAGGAAATAAAGGAAATGTATCGCAGAAACTCTTGTTATTAAAATAATTTCTACGATAGCCATTCTCTCCAAATTTATTCTGCCGCACCTTTGAGCGCATATCTTCTCTTTTGGAAAATAAAAAACCCAAAAATTGCATGTCATGAATACTTTTCATCGTTATGAACTTCCATTTCTCTCCGTCTTGATTACCCATGATGCACTCAGATCATGAACTCGCCTATTGAGAGCGGAAACGAGGATGCTCCCGCTGAGGAAGAAGCTGCGAAATATCTTACTCGTATCAAAATTCGCTAAGTACTCGAATTCGCGGACGCCTAAGTGCGCGAAATTTAATACTGCGCCAAATGTAATCCTCGCGAAAAGGTTATCAGGGCCGTAGCCAGAAAATTATGATGAGGCAATGTGCATGGCTAAATTCTCTTCGTAGGTATTTTAGGTGTTTATGATGAGTACATTTTGAATACAACGCTGGAATCACGCTTTATTTTAAAAAAATCACGAAAAAATATCTGAGGCAAGTGCTTCGGTTTGCCACATACTGACTACGGCCCTGGTTAGTGGTATATGTTCCAAATTTATCTTACAACCTGCTTAGTGTATCGAAAGCTACAAAGTCTGGCAAAACTATTGAATTCAGCGAGGCCGGATGTGAAATTATGGATGAGAACCGGAAGTTTATTGCAACTACTGCGACGAGGGTAGGCAGCCTGTACTACCTAAACTGTCGAGAGGATCGCCAAAAGATGAATGTTGCAGCTGAGAAGTCTTCTCAAGAGACCAAAGGAAGAATTTGGCATCGTCGATATGGTCATCTTCATGCATGCAACCTAGAGGAACTGGTCAGACACGATATGGTTGATGGCTTTGATTATAATTCATCAAAGGAATCAGATCTCTTTGAATCATGCGTTACTGTAGTAAGCTTCCACAGAGTAGCAGACGTAGTGAAGGGAAACTTGACTTAGTTCACAATAATGTATGTGGAAAAATGGGCACCAAATCAATTGTCTTCAACAAAACTTAATTGAAAACACAATGAGTTGGAGTTATAATTGTGCAGTTTCCTTTTCGATTTCAAATTATTTGGTTCCATCTGCAGGTACCGAAGCAGAATTGAATTACTTAAGACAGAACAGAAAGCCACTCCAAATGAAGACTAATCCCAAGTGACCAAAAATAAAATGCTATCTGGTACCTACAGATAGACGCAAATTATTATTTTGAGGAAAAAAAAGGGATAACTGTATGACGGAAAAAGAGAGTATGTTATCCAGGAACAAGCCAGTAAAAGGAAAAGAAAATACTGTTGCTGTTGCGTCTCTACTGTTCATTAGTGCTTTCGCACTTTTGCTATTGCTCTCAGTTATGAGCACCTCAGTCTGTTATAAGCAATTTATTCCTAGTTGAAAAAGTGTAACTAAGAGCTACACGCTTTATACTAAGAAATAGTAGTAACTTTTCCTATAAGGATCGCTTAATCAAACTGAAGTTATTGCCGCTTAATTACTGGCTTGGATATCTTGACTTAGTTTTCTTTTTTTTATTGTCTTCATGGACATATTAATCTAACTCGTTCATTTAATTTACTATTTTTCGTTTGTTACGACTCAGACGCGTCAAGCATGCTCAGGGCTGAATTTAAAGATTAATAATAATCGTAGATCAACTTTTTGGGACTTCTATTTTAACAGCATAGAATTTGTCCTAACTGTCGCCGGGTATACGTAAATACATTTGCTGTGTGCACTTGTTAAGCAGCCTATTTAGCCTATTTAAATTATTAAGTTAATATTTTCGGAGAGGGTTGGGTTGGTACTTAAACCTAGTAGGGGACTTAACTGTTGTAATTTGAAATGTGATGTTCGTAACGAGTAACTTTAAATCGCAAACGTTTGGCTGTGTTGAAGAGGTTGCGTAGATATGGCGTACATCAATTCCTCACGATATGGATTGCGGTAGGGCGAGGGTTGGGATGAACATCCATGCTTTGTGAAATCAGCAGTGTCGAAGAGAACAGGAAGAAGAAGAAGAAGAAGAAGAAGAAGAAGAAGAAGAAGAAGAAGAAGAAGAAGAAGAAGAAGAAGAAGAGAGGCTTGTGCAATGTTTTCAAATGAAATCGTCCGTTCGCGATTTTCCTTGTGGTGAAGAGATAATTTAGTCACGCTTCGACTCCTTTGTGAGGAAACAGACTTGCGGCAAAGGCAAATGAAAGCTATCTCTTACTTTTGGAATGGCTGCTTCATCACTCTATTGCATGGTATGCAACGTGTGAAGCCTTGTGACAGATTACAAGATATTTTCTGATTTCATATGTTGGGGGATCCAGTTTAGTTGTTTGCCGGACGGAGGTGGTGCACCGGTAGCGCCAGTGTCGAGGCTCTGTCCACGCTAATGCGTTTTCGTTTGAAAACGCATACAATTAGATGAATTTAATCCTTCTGTCCACACTAAAACAAATGAGCGTGTTAATCGAAACCGCATCGATTTGAAAGTGAGGTTTGTATGAAAACATGGTCAACCACAGTCTCACTTTTATTCTAAGACCTGGTAACTGGGCACAGAACTGTAAAATGGTCTATTGAGGAATGGTAGGGTGACTATCGCAGCTTAGTGGCGTCCCGTCAAATGATTCAAGTTTTTTTTCTTGTTGTTCCGCGGATTTTTAACAGTGAATTTCACATTTTATCGAATTTGAATGAAGTTATTGTTTTCAGTACATTAGATTATACATGGCGCAAACCGGCACAACTGAAATGATGGTAGATGGTGCCGTAAACGAAAAAAACTTTTGCATGTCTTACGTTGGGACTTCTTCTGAACCTGTTTGGAGAAAGGGTTCCTGACAAAAGACTCAGGATTGACGCGTAACGTATGCTAACAAGTCATGCGTAGTGTCTTGGGTTAGGTTTGTGTGCAGTTTTGTTTCCTTTTTTCGTGCAAATCAAAACAGAGTGGTGGCAAAGATTTCTGATACGTGAGAATAAAACCAGGAAATATCGCCAGATAATGTTGTCTGACATCTGTTATGTCAACAGTAATACTTCTTCTGGCAATTTGCTACCAAGTTTGCTAATTTTAACTTATGCTATTACGAGGCAACTTGTGGATGCTACTAGTTTTTTGCCTCATTTTTTTGTGACAAAAGTGCGTTGTTTTCTGGTTTCCTAAAATCGATATCAAGCGATCGCATAACATCCTGATTTGCGAGAGAGCGGGCATGCAGTACGAGCGGCTAAAGAGCATCTTTTACTGTTACGGACCGAGCAAACTTTTTGATAGATTGATACCCAACTCAAGCAAATTGAGATGATCGGAAGCAAGAGTCATAGAAGTTAAGAGTCATTTTGAGGAAAAACCTGAGCTCGTGGTGTACAGCCCAAAAATGAAGATATAGCTCTTTTGAATTCTGGGATTCTATAGGCATAGAAAATGGGATTGACTAGTGAATTGGCATAAGCTAAAGACGTCGAAAAGAAATGCAAATGAATTGTTTGACTGGAAAAGGAATAATAAGTTCGTTTGGAGAATACGAGGAAAAAAGAAAGAGTGTACGGTAACAGAAACGCTAAAGATACAGCTGTCACTATGAACAGTGTTTTGGTCAGTTTTCTTTCTCGACTCACTGCGCCATTGTGGTGAGGATGAGTTCCACAGTACATTTTGGCCACGATCGACATATAAGAAATGACGATAATAGAAAAGCAACAAACGAATAATGACAAATGTGAGTAAAACTCCCAAACACCTCCTAATTTAAAGAGGACATATACGTACATGCAAGCGGAGTTTAGCACAGCGGTAAGCCAAACGAACCCAACAGATGCTCCAAATATCCATTTTTTGAGGAGACGATGCTTAAATGGACGAAACGTGGCGTGCATCCGCTCCAAAGAAATAACGGCAAGATTTGTCACCGAAGCTACTGGAAAGAGCAAAAGGACAGCAATTAACATACTGTCCCCGGCTGGCGACAGATAGTACTCCCATAGGCTGCAACTACGACCTGAATTGAACACGCGTATGCTCAGCGAGACTCCTCCCACGAACATGTCTGCAACTGCCAGGCTGATCACCAAGTACATACTACGCTTGCGCACATGGGGATCTTTGAGGTAAACAATGAATGCAAGGGAATTGACCGTTAGTATGGCAATACCTATAGTACAAAGTACTGTAAGCCAAGCAATGCACTCCGATGGAGAAAACGTAACGGTCGTTAATCGTCCTTCAAGCAATGTTTCATTTTGCTTATCCAAGGAATCATTAGCCATCTTATCCATCCACCTAGAGAGAGAACACAAGGAAGTCTCAGACCTTTTATAGGATTCTCAATTAAGTAAGTAAGAATGACGGCATCGAATACGAGAACGTGAACTAAAATTTACTTGTGCGCTATTGTAATCATTTCGCCGTTTATCCAAGTTGTTTAGCATGGAAAGGGTGTGCCAACTTCCCTAGGAAAAATGTTATTAACAGTGTGGATTTGTGGAGAGAAAATTGAAAATTTATTTTCGAAGGCTTGTGTCCTTCAGATTGTCTTTTTTTTTTAAATCTAATTTAAGGTCGTTGTTGTCAAGACGAGAATGACAGATAAACATGCAGGGCAAGCAGAGGCATTTTTTTGCATATAAAAGCTGTTATTTTCTAGGGTTTTGGTTGTTACCTGAAACAGTGATCATGAGCACAATTAATTTGCTTTGGTCATTCCATTTTTTCCTGTTTGTGATACGTCCTATAATTTTAGGACTGTAACTTTATTCGCCCAGTAATGATGACGTTATTCATTCATTCATTCATTAAAAAAATGGATAAATGACGGCCCACCACGCCGAGAAGGAGCTTTCAAACAATGTTGCTAAGACGGAGAGAAATTTATTGCCCAGAGGATATAAATGGATTTACGCTGAATGTGACATGCTTAGTTCGTTATTTCCCATATGTTGCAGTTTGGGCATTCCTGTCATCCGGGAATTTCTCTACATCTGACCATATGCGCAAGCTAGGCGGAGGCTATTCGGTTGAATTCGACTCTGTTAAGGTATGGATAGCCTGTGTACAGCCGCCCACTCTCCGAAAAAAAAAACCGGAGAGGAGCGTCTGTGATTTACCGTTGATAATCGTGTTCAATACCGCGTGATTTTTTCTGGAATGTGTGGAAACTGATTTGATTGGTCATTACCCCCGATCCGGTACATCACTGAAACAACGAGTTTTGATTGGCTTTTATTTTTATTTCTGCAAAGAAACATCTTCCGTTTACAACAACAACACCGTGAAAGATTTTACGATGAGTTCGTGTGTACTTTGTTGTGCATAGTAAAAAATACGCATAAAAATATTTTTGATCGTTGATGAGGTTTGTATTTTAAAGTTCGAGCGGAATTGTTATCTATGGAGTGTAAATACGTACATTTCTAGGGATTAATGATGAAATG
>NC_090892.1:13799158-13806658 GCF_036669925.1 Montipora capricornis | reverse complement strand
TCTCTCCAAATTTATTCTGCCGCACCTTTGAGCGCATATCTTCTGTTTTGGAAAATAATACATGAATACTTTTCATCGTTATGAACTTTCATTTCTCTCCGTCTTGCCCTGATTACCCATGATGCACTTATGGATCGATGAGAACCGGAAGTTTATTGCAACTACTGCGACGAGGGTAGGCAGCCTGTACTACCTAAACTGTCGAGAGGATCGTCAAAAGATGAATGTTGCAGCTGAGAAGTCTTCTCAAGAGACCAAAGGAAGAATTTGGCATCGTCGATATGGTCATCTTCGTGCATGCAACCTAGAGGAACTGGTCAGACACGATATGGTTGATCGATGGCTTTGATTATAATTCATCAAAGGAATCAGATCTCCGTGAATCATGCGTTACTGTAGTAAGCTTCCACAGAGTAGCAGACGTAGTGAAGGGAAACTTGACTTAGTTCACAATAATGTATGTGGAAAAATGGGCACCAAATCAATTGCCTTCAACAAAACTTAATTGACAACACAATGAGTTGGAGTTATAATTGTGCAGTTTCCTTTTCGATTTCAAATTATTTGGTTCCATCTGCAGGTACCGAAGCAGAACTGAATTACTTAAGACAGAACACAAAGCAACTCCAAATGAAGACTAATCCCAAGTGACCAAAAATAAAATGCTATCTGGTACCTGCAGAAAGACGCAAATTATTATGTTGAGGAAAAAAAAGGGATAACTGTATTTTGCAAAGTGAAACAAACCAAACAAAATGACGGAAAAAGAGATTATGTTATCCAGGAACAAGCCAGTAAAAGGAAAAAAAAAATACTGTTGCTGTTGCGTCTCTACTGTTCATTAGTGCTTTCGCACTTTTGCTATTGCTCTCAGTTATGAGCACCTCAGTCTGTTATAAGCAATTTATTCCTAGTTGAAAACGTGTAACTAAGAGCTACACGCTTTATACTAAGAAATAGTAGTAACTTTTCCTATAAGGATCGCTTAATCAAACTGAAGTTATTTCCGCTTAGGTACTGGCTTGAATATCTTTCCTTAGTTTTCTTTTTTTTATTGTCTTCATGGACATATTAATCTAACTCGTTCATTTAATTTACTATTTTTCGTTTGTTACGACTCAGACGCGTCAAGCGTGCTCAGGGCTGAATTTAAATATTAATAATAATCGTACATCAATTTTTTGGGACTTCTATTTTAACAGCATAGAATTTGTCCTAACTGTCGCCGGGAAGAAGAAGAAGAAGAAGAGAGGTAGGTAACGGAGATCGTTTCCCGTACTTCCCGGTTCCTTTAGTGTTTTCGTTGCATATAGGCACGTATTATGTGCCGAAAATTTATTAGACTGAAATCAATGCTGATAAAACTCAAGTCGAACCAGGGAAGAGCCTTGTCGCCGAGAAATCCGGAAAATCCGCGTTTACCGTGCATGCCGAAAAATGATTGAAATGACATCAATGGCATCAAGGAATGACCGCTGATAATACTCAAGCCGAACCAGGGAAAAGCCTTGTGTCCGGGAAATCCGGAAAATCTGCGTTTTCCGGGCATGCCGAAAAGTTCTTAGAATGAAATCAAATAATAATAATAATAATAATAATAATAATAATAATAATAATAATAATAATAATAATAATGATAATAATAATAATGAATGAAATCAAAGGCATTAAGGAATGACCGCTGATAAAACTCAAGCCGAACCAGGGAAGAAGCTTGTGTTATTCCATGTTAATATATTCTAATATAATATATTACTTCTCTTTTTTTCTGTAAGTATCTATATATATATATATAGATAGATACTTACAGAAAAAAAGAGAAGTAATATATTATATTAGAATATATTAAATATTCATATCTCCGGGAAATCCGTGAAATCCGTATTTTCCGTGGTCAAGTAAAAGTTTGTCACAGACAGCAGTCAGTCGTTACTGCAAGTTTAATCATTAAATATTCATATCTCCGGGAAATCCGTGAAATCCGTATTTTCCGTGGTCAAGTAAAAGTTTGTCACAGACAGCAGTCAGTCGTTACTGCAAGTTTAATCATTAAATATTCATATCTCCGGGAAATCCGTGAAATCCGTATTTTCCGTGGTCAAGTAAAAGTTTGTCACAGACAGCAGTCAGTCATTACTGCAAGCTTAATCATTAAATATTCATATCTCCGGGAAATCCGTAAAATCCGTATTTTCCGTAATCACCAAAATTGTTTACCTGTGGTGTGAATAACTTTTTGGCATGCACGGAAAAGACGGATTTCCCGGATTTCCCGGTGAGAAGGCTCTTCTCTGGTTCAGCTTGAGTTCTGTCAACGGTGTTTCCTTAATAACATTGATTTCAGTCCAATGACTTTTTGGCATGCACGGAAAAGGGGGATTTTCCGGATTTCCCGGGCACAAGGCTCTTCCCTGGTTCGGCTTGAGTTTTATCAGCGGTCATTCCTTAATGCCTTTGATTTCATTCATTATTATTATGATTATTATTATTATTATTATTATTATTATTATTATTATTTGATTTCATTCTAAGAACTTTTCGGCAGACACGGAAAAGGCGGATTTTCCGGATTTCCCGGACACAAGGCTCTTCCCTGGTTCGGCTTGAGTTTTATCAGCGGTCATTCCTTAATGCCTTTGATTTCATTATTATTATTATTATTATTATTATTATTATTATTATTATTATTATTATTATTATTATCATTATTATTATTATTATTTGATTTCATTCTAAGAACTTTTCGGCATGCACGGAAAACACGGATTTTCCGGATTTCCCGGACACAAGCTTCGTCCCTGGTTCGGCTTGAGTTTTATCAGCGGTCATTCCTTAATGCCTTTGATTTCATTATTATTATGATTATTATTATTATGATTATTATTATTATTATTATTATTATTTGATTTCATTCTAAGAACTTTTCGGCATGCACGGAAAACACGGATTTTCCGGATTTCCCGGACACAAGCTTCGTCCCTGGTTCGGCTTGAGTTTTATCAGCGGTCATTCCTTAATGCCTTTGATTTCATTATAATAATAATAATAATTATTATTATTATTATTATTATTATTATTATTATTGTCATTTGATTTCATTCTAAGAACTTTTCGGCATGCACGGAAAACACGGATTTTCCGGATTTCCCGGACACAAGGCCTTTCACTGGTTCGGCTTGAGTATTATCAACGGTCATTCCTTAATAACATTGATTTCAGTTCAATGACTTTTTGGCATGCACGGAAAAGGCGGATTTTCCGGATTTCCCGGGCACAAGTTTCTTTCCTGGTTCGGCTTGAGTTTTATCAGCAGTCAAGCCTTCATGTTACGATTTTAGTCAAACAGCTTTCGGCGTGCACAGAAAACGCGGATTTTCCAGATTTCCCGGACACGTGGTGCTTCACTGGTTTAGCTTAATTTTTGGGCTCATCCTCGGTGTAAAAATCTGTGAAACTCACAGATGACGTAGCACAAAGGAAAACAAAAGAGCAAAAAAACATCAAACAATAACCTAACCCTACCACGAGCTAACAAAACAAAGAAAGAGTTTCACAGGTTTTTACACCGAGGTAATGAAACCCAATTTTTGCAGCAAAGAAGCAGAAATACACAAGATTTTAGTCAACCAAATTTTCAACATACGCAGAAAAGGACGGTTTTTGCGGACACAGTTACTTGTTAGTGGCTTGTTAGGACGAATAGTGTAACTCATTTTAATTGATGACAGAAATTTTGCTCTTTTGCATCGATGTCGTCTTCGTTGCCAGAGATCTGATAACTTTTCAATATCCAGTAACACGTTGCTAAGATTACAAGCATGTGTCACTCAGCCTGATCTCAGTGACGTGAACAAAGGAGGAAGGATTGCCATAAGCAACATCCTTATTTGCATTCCTGTTAAAATTTAGTCCTAAATCACTGCACAAAATGTGTCAGGTTTCCCGGTTGTTTCTGTGAATTATTGTCAACAAAGAGAGCTATTACCCGTTTAGGATAACAGCCTTGATTGCATTGTTTGTGCTTTGGATTTCCTTGATTAGATGGCGAGTTTATCTCGGAAAAGTGTTAAATCGCAAAAACCATGCTGGGTCAACAGGAGTGGCTCGACTGAGTAAACAAGCCAAGCGATCGTATCGATGTTGTGTTTCATTGACTTGATCTGTTATTTCTTTGGGTTTCCCGTGGGAAACACCATCATTGTGCGGGATTGGTAGTCAAACGTACTTAAGGTACAAAAATAGAAACGCCCCTTTTCACACCCATTCGACAGTTACATGATGTGTGACACCTATTTGACGACAAGTTGCAAGTGAACACATGACAAAGAAATAGTAAACTCTCGTGCATCGTTGATCATTATTATCACGGGCAGCGCTTTCAAATTTATGTGTCAACATTTCACTGCTTTGATCCACTATATAAGAGACGCAATCATTTTACAACATCTGAGCTACAGGAGAAAATGCAGCGCACAAGACAACCGTGCCGACAGCTAAATAGTGAAGGGATAAAGAGCGCTGCACTGTGTTATCTCTTACCAGTTATCAGCGGAAGGTGCAGCATCATAAGCGCAAAATGTATTTTTAAAGCAAAAGATAAAGATTTGGGCAGGGCGTGGACTTCTATTTGCAGCAAACGTGATTCATGCGACAATGCTATTTCAGGTCAGTATTTATTGGAATACCTTTGTTTCCGAGGAAATTTGGAAAACATTTTAAGTATCAAAAATGAAATTGAACGCATTTGACTGTGCTGTGTTTCAGGTATCCACAACGCAGCGTTTTTCTTTAGCGCCATTTCGAGCCAAGAGAAGAAACACTGTTGCATCAACGAAGAAACAGACGATGAGAGTAGTTCTGGCGATGACATGCCAAGTTCCATGACGCAACAGTGGCTCGAAGGGAACTTGACAAGTATAAACAAATCACTGTGCCCCGCAATCTCATACTGGGTCGCGTTGACTACAATAAATGGCGCCCCTGCCAGCCCAATTTCGGTTCACAAGGCCCTGCTAAATTGCGGACTGGATGTCACAGCAACCCAGGTAACGAATGTCGTATCTTTCTTTGAGAGCTCTCCTTGAGATGTGTCTAGCAATTCAATGTAAAGCGAGATAAAAAGAAAAGGAACAAGCACAATCACAGTGCTGCAGGTAGCAAAACAAATCGTGAAAATGTTCTGAGACATTGTCCCATTTAATTTGTATTCGACAGGTGCAGTTCCAGGATGGAAAGGAATCTCCAGCCACGGCAGAACTTTACAAAGTGTTCAAAGATCATAAAAATCCTTTCATGCGAGACCTTGTGAGATCATCTTACAAACACTCCTACAGAGACGAGGCCAGGAAGCTGATCGGTGAGGATTGCTTATGCACCCAGGAGTTAGACGATTGTGGCAGTGAAAACGTCGTGCGAGTGACCCTGGTTAATCAGAAGTTTCACGCGTCCTTGCTGAAAGCAATCGAACGTCTGACCGCGGCAAAGCTACAACTGGACAAATTTGGCTTCGAGTCCAACACGGCGACGTCGCAGGCGTCCACCAGCCAGCCACCGTGCGACGACGAAAAGATGCTGTCAAATAAACTCGCGATCCTGGTTAACGATATAGCAATCGCCATGGGAAAACTTGGCTATGCTACCTACAGAGGAAAAATCTACAAGAAAGATCCCAGATCCACGTTCACGTTTTCATACAAGTGCGAGACAAGGGCTTTCGTAAACACCTTGGCCACCAATGAGCAGTTTAAGTCGCGGATGCTTCCGCAGATGAAGAAAATCATTGACCTGTTGTCGGATCCTTATTGTGAGCTGTTTCGACCACTAACCGTGGATTACGATCTCATCGAAGTGAACAACGGCGCTTGCTGGTCATTGAAAGGAAGGAATTTCGTCGAGGACGCCATCGAAGAACACCAAATAGGCAAGGTATCACCCAGAGCGTTTTGCCCGTACGAGCCAAACCAAATTCCCGACGCAAAATACTTTCGCCAGATTTTGGAAAACAGTCTCACTCCTGACGACGTATGTGGCTTCTGCGAAGAGTTTGTCAAACTCCTAAACTACAATAAGAAAAAACACAAGGACAAGGTGTTGTGTCTAGTCGGAGACGCTAACAGCGGCAAAACAAGCCTGTTTTTCCCGATCCTCAGCCTCGTACATCACGGAAACGTAGCCACGGTTACCAAACAGCGTGCCTTTAATAAATCGATGATTACGCCATTCACCGAGGTCATATTCTTGGACGAGGCTACGGAATCAACCCTAGATATCGACGACTGGAAAACGTTGACACAGGGTGGTTATTCCGCACACGACGTGAAGTATCAGAGGGCAAAATCTTTCATCAACCGCTGTCCCATGTTGATAACTTGTCAGAAAAAGCTCGACTTTGGACCGTCTGATCAACCCGCCATGGACAGAAGGCTCAGCACGTACCAGTTCAAGAGACTGGCGAACCCCACAAAACGTGCGGCTACTTGGTTGAAAAAGCACCCAATGGAATGCCTGATCTGGGCAACACGAAAAGCCCAAGAGACACAACATCGTGAAACCGACGAGGAGGACCAATCAGAAACAGACGAAGAGCGTTCGTTGTACGAAGACGGTGCCTTAAAGCAGAGCGAGAAAGAAGCACTACAGTCGGTGTCGTTGGAGGAGATAATGACCGAGAACACCGCGCCAGTTCCTGTAGAGGACCAAGACGAGCAAAGCGACTCGGAAGCTTCAGATAGCCAGTCAGATGCCAGTCACGCGGGTGACGTCTTGTACGCCCTTGAGGAACATCTCAGAGGCCTGCAGCCAGATAGCCTTCGTCACAGGCAGGTATTGCACATGCTCCAGACCGAGAGGGCCAAGAGGCACAGAGCGGAAGAGGACAGAAAGGAGCAGCACAAACGGCGCAAGACCCTGCTCAGAACTAAGGGCGTGTCCACTCAGAACGCGGAACTCATCTCCTCGAATCCCGAAGAACCGTTGCCTAGTGCAGTCACGAGGGAACTGGACCGATATGAGGAGGAGCAAAGGCAAGCCCGAGAGCATAAACGCCGAGAGGCTGCGAGAATAGCATTCGAAAACGCTTGGGTCCGGACGACGGAAATAGAGCTCAAGGAGTGCTATGACAAATTGCGAACGAGCGACGAACCTTCCGTTCGCGCCAACCTTAAGGCCTACATGCGAATGCTGTCCGAAAATCTCAAAGATCATCATATGTCGCTGGGCACGTATGGCACCGCCGAGGCCTTGGCCGAGCGGAAGCGAATATGCACGGCACTCGGCCTGTTGAGTGAGAACAAGCAACACCTCGTCACGAATGTCTGGGAAAGGTTGCCGGTCATCACTTCTGAGGAAGACACAGCTCCCGAGCAAGGTGTTGGCCAAGATCTCCAAGACGAGAACGAAGACGAGGACGAGGAAGCCATATTCATAACTCCCGTCCCAAGTACTCGGGCAGATTGCAGCAGGAAACGGAAGAGACACTCAAACAGTCAGGGCGCGAGTAAT
>NC_090892.1:13781658-13794158 GCF_036669925.1 Montipora capricornis | reverse complement strand
TTAAAAAAAAAAAGCGTTCCCATATTATCAAAAGGAACACATTTTTAGGAACAATAGTTCTCAAATCATCCATTAAGGTCCAATTTGTTCTGCTTGGGATTTATTTAAAGCTACTTAGCTACACGGAAAGGAAAGAAGTCGAAACAAGGATGCGACATCCGGGAAGCGAACTCAGGACCTCTTGCACCAAGGCCGCTTACTAACCGACTGTGCCATCTTTGCCCCTGATAGAAAAGAACTCATTTTTAGGAACAATATTTCTCGAATCATCCATTAAGGTCCAATTTGTTCCGCTCGTAATTCGGAACTCGGAACAATTGGTTCCTTTTTAACACTAAAGGACCATTTTGTTCCGTATTTTTATTAAAAAAAAAAAGCGTTCCCATATTATCAAAAGGAACACATTTTTAGGAACAATAGTTCTCAAATCATCCATTACGGTCCAATTTGTTCTGCTCGGGATTTATTTAAAGCTACTTAGCTACACGGAAATGAAAGAAGTCGAAACAAGGATGCAAGCTCCGGGAATCGAACTCAGGACCTCTTGCAGCAAGGCAGCTTACTAACCTACTGTGCCATCTTTGTCCCTGATAGAAAAGAAGTCATTTTTAGGAACAATATTTCTCGAATCATCCATTAAGGTCCAATTTGTTCCGCTCGTAATTCGGAACTCGGAACAATTGGTTCCTTTTTAACACTAAAGGACCATTTTGTTTCGTATTTTTATTAAAAAAAAAAGCGTTCCCATATTATCAAAAGGAACACATTTTTAGGAACAATAGTTCTCAAATCATCCATTTAAGGTCCAATTTGTTCCGCTCGGGATTCGGAACTCGGAACAGTTGGTTCTCATGCGATAAAAGTAAAGTAAAGTAAAGTAACGATATTTAACGTCGTCGTCAAGGCCGCGTACTAACCGACTGTGCCATCTTGGCCCCTGATAGAAAGGAACTCATTTTTAGGAACAATATTTCTCGAATCATCCATTAAGGTCCAATCTGTTCCGCTCGGAATTCGGAACTCGAAACAATTGGTTCCCATGTTGTAGATAGGAACACATTTTTTTTTGGAACTATACACCTTTTACTGTTCATTTACGCATTTCGAATAAACGATTGTATGGAGGTGCAATTGATTGTGCGTCTCCATGCAAATTGATTATTTTATGTCTCTAATACGCCATTGATTGTCACACTATGCAATTGATTTTCTGTTAGTGTTAATGATTAACCATTGCGCGAGATTGAAAGGATATTTGTTATCTTTGATTGTCCAAAGGTGCAATGGTTCATCCGTTGATGCTATTGAATGTTAATTCACATGCAAATAGCGTTATTGAAAGTTCGTTCGCGTTATTGAAGTTCATGGAAGTGCTAATGAACGTAGTTTCGACTGTTGACGTAAATGAATGTATCTTTTGCGTAAATGAACAGCAAAAGGTGTAGTTCCCAGATCACCCATTAAGGTCCAATTTGTTCCGCTTGGGATTAGGAATTCGGAACAATTGGTTCTCTTTTTAACAATAAAGGACCATTTTGTTCCGTATCTTTATAAAAGCACGTTCCCATTTTATCAAAAGGAACACATGTTTAGGAACAATAGTTCCCAAATCACCCATTAAGGACCAATTTGTTCCGCTGGGGATTCGGAACTCGGAACAATTGGTTCCCCTTTTATCAATGAAGGACCATTTTGTTCCCAAGTAGTATGAAAGCACGTTCCGAATTCATCAAAAGGAACACAAAAAAGAGGAACAATCTGTTCTCGCTTTTCAAGAGGGGACCGTTCCAGAACCAAGAAAAGGAACACCTTTGAAAAACAAAATGCGCTCAAAAACATCGCTAGTTAAAAAGAAAGAAGCCAAAAAGCGACTAAAAGATCACTTTGTGGAACACAATCGAATGCCGAAATTTTGCTGACGAAATACAACACTCAACTCAAAAAAGGAAACAAAATTGAAATTTGGGAAATGTTATAGAGCCTTTTCTTTATGGCTAGTAAAGGTGGTTTCCTTTACAACGGTCTGATGCTTCCGGAGATGATACCTTAGAGTGTGTAAACAGTCCAATTCTCTGTCTCCAGGCAGTTATTCCAATCCCCATCTTCTGCTTGAACCCAAAGGTATAAGCAAAAGAAAAGAACTGTAAATAATATTCGTCTGTAACCCTATACATATATCCATATATATATACATTTATCTGTAATCTTAAACCTAGTTTGCTCATGGCATATATTTGAACTTCAAAAAATTGTAACGGCAAATCATTTAACTCCCTCAAGAAGTCAGGCCGTGCCTGACGAAAAATTGGTAAATCAAAAAATATTTATCCTCACACCAGTATACGTACAACCAGCTTTGCAGTATTATTTTGTTTTGAATCTTAAACTATAAACATTAGGAAACTTGGACCAGGTTTCTGCCATCTTTATCATACCTTTAATCAATATTTTTTTTTTGTGCTATTGAATGTTCTTTCAAAAAGTCTCTTTAATGATATTATGGATTACCCGTTTCATTTGATTTTCTATGGCTTTTGATCCGATTTTATAGTCACAATTTAGTAAAGTAACTGGTCTCGAATTTTTGCAAAAAAACGAGCTTTTGTTTTGCTCTTTATGAAAGAAGCAGTTGAAAGCATTGAAAAATAAGGCAAAAATATCCCAGAACACCTTGTAAATACTTTAAGAATCACTAATGCTTATCTTTAATCGGTTTCAACTGCACTTGCTGGTTGTGGACTGAGTCTTTCAATCCTTCCCGAAAAACTTTTTGCACGCTTGTGCAATGTTTTCAAATGAAATCGTCCGTTCGCGATTTTCCTTGTGGTGAGGAGATAATTTAGTCACGCTTCGACTCCTTTGTGAGAAAACAGACTTGCGGCAAGGGCAAATGAAAGCTATCTCTTACTTTTGGAATGACTGCTTCATCACTCTATTGCATGGTATGCAACGTGTGAAGCCTCGTAACAGATTACAAGATATTTTCTGATTTCATATGTTGGGGGACTGGAATCCAGTTTAGTTGTTTGCCGGACGGAGGTGGTGCGCCGGTAGCGCCAGTGTCGAGGCTCTGTCCACGCTAATGCGTTTTCGTTTGAAAACGCATACAATTTGATGAATTTAATCCTTCTGTCCACACTAAAACAAATGAGCGTGTTAATCGAAACCGCATCGATTTGAAAACGATCTCGAAAGTGGAGACAAATAAAAACGCCTACATATCGTTTTCGTCTGGACAGTCGAAAACGCATCGAAATGAAAAGGATGACGTCATCCCCACCACGTGAGTTGCACTCATTAAAACATGCTTTACCTAATATTACTAGCGAACTTGTTTGGGGCTTACCTTGCTCTATTTAACCAAAATGAAGTTGTCTACAGGTTTCAAACTCGCACTACGGGAAATGCAGAAAATATCACAGCCGTATCTCTTTCGAGGATATTTTTCAACTTACGAAACAGCATGTCATTAACAGTTTTTGAGCGCTTTCGAGCGTTTACGTGCGGACAGTTGAAAACGCGGGGAAAACGGTAGTATGGACGCAGATCAGTAGATGCAATTTCGATGACACCGAAACCGGATACTTTTGAACACGCATTAGTGTGAACGGGGCCTAAATTTCTTTAAAATAGCGGATATAAATGGAAAAAAATATCAGGATGCCACTGGAACTGTGCGAGTGCATTATGTTTAGTTTTCGTTTATAGGTTCGACCACGTTTACTATAATTAGTTTTCTATCAAATGGGATTGTCGCGCAGATCATTTAAAGTGCGTTGTATTTTTGTCACTTCCTAACTTTTTCTGGATTTTGCTTAGTTTAGTCTCACGTTTTCTGTATTAATATCTATGTTTTTATTTACAAATTTTGCAGTGAATTGTGCCGTTAAAGAAAAAGTCAAATTCAAACTGCATTCAATTGCAGGTGTTAAATTAATCCAGATAATTCCAAGCTTTTGCAGCTTAGTGGCGCCCCATCAAGTGATTCAAGTTCTTTTTCTTGTTGTTTAGCGGATTTTTAACAGTAACTTTCACATTTTATCGAATCTGAATAAAGTTATTGTTTTCAGTACATTAGATTATACATGGCGCAAACCGGCACAACTGAAATGATGGTAGATGGTAGATGCCGTAAACGGAAAAAGCTTTTGCATGTCTTACGTTGGGACTTCTTCTGAACCTGTTTGAAGAAAGGGTTCCTGACAAAAGACTCAGGATTGACCCGCAACATATACTAACAAGTCATGCGCAGTGTCTTGGGTTCGGTTTTTGTGCACTTTAGTTTCCTTTTTTCGCGCAGATCAAAACAGAGTGGTGGCAAAGATTTCTGATACGTGAGAATAAAACCAGGAAATCTCGCCAGATAATGATGTCTAACATCTGAGTGTTATGTCAACAGTAATACTTCTTCTGGCAATTTGTTACCAAGTTTGCTAGTTTAACTTGTGCAATTATGAGGCAACTTGTGGATGTCACTAACTTTTTGCCTCATTTTTTTTGTGACTAAATTGCGTTGTTCTCTGATAAAAGAACATGTATTTAATTATCAGTTATATCATAGCTTGGGTACCCCCTTAGCTGGAAGGAACAACATTAAAGTGAACACTCACTCTGCCGGAGAAGGTGGAAGATGATAATAATCACGTCACATTTCAACCTGAATATACTTTTTACATTCGTGTTTTTTAAGTTGTTGACACTTAGGTTAATAAGCATTTTCCAATTCAAGTTTTAATTATTCAACTATCTACATTGCATTATGAGTATTATAGGAAATAACTAAGCTCGTTTCCTGGAATCGATATCAAGCGATTGCATAACATCCTGATTTGCGAGAGGGCGCGCATGCAGTACGACCTAAAGAGCGTCTTTTACTGTTACGGACCGAGCAAACTCTTTGATAGATTGATACCCAACTCAAGCAAATTGAGATCATCGGAAGCAAGAGTCATAGAAGTTAAGAGTCACTTTAAGGAAAATCCTGAGCTCGTGGTGTACAGCCCAAAAATGAAGAGATAGCTCTTTTGAATTCTGGGATTCTGTAGGCATAGAAAATGGGATTGACTAGTGAATTGGCATAAACTAAAGAAATCGAAAAGGAATGCAAATGAATTGTTTGACTGGAAAAGCCAGAATAAGTTCGTTTGGAGAATATGAGGAAAAAAGAAAGATTGTGCGGCAGCAGCAACGCTAAAGATAAAGCTGTCACTATGAATAGTGTTTTGGTCAGTTTTCTTTCTCGACTCACTGCGCCGTTGTGGTGAGGATGAGTTCCACAGTACATTTTGGCCACGATCGATGTATAAGAAATGACGATAATAAATAAGCAACAAACAAATATTGACAGATATGAGTACATTTCACCGCCTAATGTAAAGAGGACATATAAGTACATGCAAGCGGAGTTTAGCACAGCGGTAAGCCAAACGAACGCAACAGATGCTCCAAATATCCATTTTTTGAGGAGACGATGCGTAAATGGACGAAACGTGGCGTGCATCCGCTCCAAAGAAATAACGGCAAGGTTTGCCACCGAAGCTAATGGAAAGAGCATAAGGACAACCAGTAAAATACTTTCCCCGGCTGGCGACAAATAGTACTCCCATAGGCTGCATGTACGACCTGATCTGAACACGTCTACGCTCAGCGTGATCACCCCTATACATATGTCTGCAACTGCCAGGCTGATCACCAAGTACATACCACGCTTGTGAAGACGGGGCTCTTTGAGGTAAACAATGACAGCAAGGGAATTGACCGTTACTATGGCAATACCTACAGTACAAAGTACTGTAAGCCAAGCAATGCAAACCCATGGAGAAAACTTGACGGTCGTTAATTGTCCTTCAAGCAATGTTTCATTTGGCTTATCCAAGGAATCGTCAGCCATCTTATCCATCCAGCTATAGAAAGAGAGCACATACAAGGAAATCTTAGACTTTTTATAGAAATCTTAATTAAGTAAGCAAGAACGACGGCATCGGATACGAGAACGTGAACTAGAATTTACCTGTGCGCTATTGTAATCATTTTGCCGTTTATCCAAGTCGTTAATTCAGCATGGAAAGAGTGTGCCAACTTCTCCAGGAAAAAATGTTATGAACAATGTGGATTTGTGGAGAAAAAATTGTAAATTTATTTTCGAAGGCTTGTGTCCTTCAGATTGTCTTTTTATTATTATCATTATTTTGATTTAAGGTCGTTGTTCTCAAGACGAGAATGGCAGATAAATATGCAGGGCAAGCAGAGGCATTTTTTTGCATATAAAAGCCATTACTTTGTGGGGTTTAGTTGTCACCCGAAACAGTGAGCACAAATTTGCATTGGTCATTCCATTTTTTCCTGTTTGTGATACGTCCTATAATTTTAGGACTGTAAGTTTACTCTCCCAGTAATGATAACGTTAATCATTCATTAATAAAAATAATGGATAAACAACGGCCCACCACGCCGAGAAAGAGATCTCAAACAATGTTGCTAAGACGGAGAGAAATTCATTGCCCAGAGGAAATAAATGGATTTACGCTGAATGCGACATGCTTAGTTAGTCATTTCCCATATGTTGCAGTTTGGGCATTCCTGTCATCCGGGAATTTCTCTACATCTTTGACCATATGCGCAAGCTAGGCTGAGGCTGATTCAAGAGAGTCAAGTTCAAACAAATGTTGAATTCGACTGTGTTAATGTATGGATAGCCTGTGTACAGCCGCCCGCTCTCCGAAAAAAACAATTGGAGAGGAGCGATGCTCCTCTGACAGGCTAGGTATGGAGAGTTCCGTAGACTTCGATGGGAACCTGGGTAAACGACCAAGTTCACCAGAAGTTCATTTAGCTCGCGGATTTCAGTATCCATCCTGTGTTACGTTAGCCGTGTGCTCGTAACCTGAGATCAGGCCCATTTTTAGCTTCGCCCATATGTTCTCTTATGTCGTCGCTCGCTAAAATTGGGCCTGACCAAAAGTCTCTCAAGAATTCCGGACGGTCGGCCGACGCAAAATCTTGATCTGATTGGCTGTTGAAACGCCGGAAGTGAAAATGCCATTGTGATTGCGCGGAGCTCTCGCAAAGTCCTCGAGACTAATCCACTTTGCGAGTCCATCTTTAACACTGTTCATACTCCATCAAAAAATTGACGGCCAAACTTATCATGATTTCACGGCGCGCAATTCTAGAAATACACTGCAACTGAAGATATTACCCAAACAAATCACCAAAGAAACCTTCATCGGCAAACACGTTAAAGAAATAATGTATTTCTCTTTTTTTTTTCTTTACAAATCTATTGCCAAACCGTCCAACGACAAAATGCTAGGTTATCTCAATTACAAATTAAGATGTCAAGCTTAAAAGATTGCATATTCAATGAAGTTCGGAGGAAGAATTACACCGGCCTTTGCCGCAATATAGTCGTCGAAAAGGTACAGAAAATAAAATTCCCCATGCTTTGAATGTGTTTTTCTCAAATTAAAGCCAACGGTAACTTTCGAATTCGTTTATAATATTCTTCCCACAGTAATTAACTGTGGTCAAAACTAAAATAGCCGTCCACGCGTGTAGTGGTGTAATGGAAGTAAATTTGATTGGCCGATGAAGGACAAGTCAATCAATCAAAAAAAGTGGGCGGAAGGAATTTCGAAGAGGAATTTGGTCAGGCTCTATTTTTCGTTTCGCCAACTCCACATTACGTACCAGGCGAAACTAAAATAGAGCCTGATCGCAGGTTATTTGCTCGATTTTTCCCCGCATGGATCCATTTTTACTTATTAGATTTTTCCAAGTAGTTTGCATATTTTCAAGAATATTTCCGCATCGGCCTTTAAGCCTCATTGCATCAAATTCTCTTCGATTATCATATTTCTTCTTGTCAGCCTTTAGTTACCCATAAGCTGTTAAATGTTCCTTTCAGTAAAAACTTCCTAGCTGGAAGACTTGCCAGCGAAATATTTGCTCCTGGAAAAAGTTCGCTGACTACCTCATATTATGTGCCAAAAATAACCTTTCGAAAAGGCAAGGGGATAATTATTGAAACGACTAAAAGAAAACCGTCCTTACCTTGATTTATCGTAGCACTGGAACTGTTGCGTTGTAGACAAATGGGAAAAGGGAAACGTGCAGGCAAAGTGTGAAAGAAATGAACTGAACTAAAAAGCAGACTAGGACTCATGAGAAGTGACTGCAGCATCTGCAGCAGAAAACTTCAGGTGTGTTGCGTTTTACGTCAAAATTAGGGCTGAAGAAACGCATTGATATTTGGGCAACCTGTCAACAGCTTTCGAAAATCGATTGCTTTGCATAATGAAAGAAAGGAAAAAGTAAACACTATAACGAACACTTGTCACCGAAGACAGTTTATTTCAACACATCTGTGTTAAAAACTACATTCTTGTTGCATCGTTTTGTGAAATAGGTACCTACGATGTAAAGTTAATGTAAATGATGATTCGAGGAATTACAGAAACGTTCCGTAAAGATTGCCTAAAATGAATGAGAGAAACTGAAGTAAATCGACAATAGTTTTAGTTATTTAGGGCGTACTATTAGAATAATAAACGACTTGGGCTAAGCTTATATGCTAGAGGCCGGAAACTGGTTAAAACTGCTGTTATAGAACAATTTTAACCACTTTTCAGGCAAGAAAGTAGTTTTTTGTTCCTTATCGTTTCGGTTTTTTTGTTCTCAATGCATGCAATTATTAATCCATATTGAAGTAGGTTGGCAGTCGTATCAGTTGCAGCAGTCATATTTTCTGCTGTTTTGAACAATCAAGACCGTGTAGGAACTGCTTTAATTAAAAGGTACGTAATCGAGTCAAGAAAGTCGATCCTGCTGCAGTAGTGTCACTCGCTTTGTATTGTTTTTACAGGTACCTTCGATTGCGTCCAACGAAGTCGAGAGTTTGTCATCTGATATGTCTACAGTAAAACGTGTCCTAGCAATTGCAATTAAGTTTGAACTCTAATGAATCACGCGTTTTTGATGTGGTGCACGCCTCACGCTTGTAAAGAATCACCAAATTGCAAGTGAGGCTCGTTTGTTATTAAATGATTTTTTGCGGCTTCAAGCTCCAATTATTCTTATCCTTTTTACACTGTATCCTGGCGACAAAAAAAATGGAAACTTTTCAGAACTTTTATCGTGTACTCCATGAACAAACAGAATAAGTTATTTTGCAGCAAAATTTATTGAGCCATTGAAAATTTGAAAACAATAATGTTTGTTGTCTTGGTGAAAATTAAAAGTAGAATCGCGAAATCCACATTTCCAACATCATTAAGAGAAAGCTTAGGTTAATATACTTCCAGTGCTCCGAGACAGTCGTTTGGAGGTTTTGACGTAATAAGAAAATACGGATTCGAAGATTTTAGGGAAACTTAAACTGACATTTAACTTAATTATCCTTTAGAAAACTGTAAATATGTAATATAAACATAATATAATGATATCATATACTTTCAGTTCTATAGGGAAGAATTAAATTAAAAGATTAAATTTTCGCAAAATCCGCGACATCTCTTTCCGCGATTGTTAGAAAAAACCTTTAGTCGACTGTGTCGCAGCACTGGAAATACTGACGAAGCTTTTTCTTACTGCTGTTGGAAATAGAGGATTTCAAAGGTAAAGGTAACGGTAAAGTCACTTGATTTAACGTCGGTAGTTCCTTCAGTTACGAGGCTGGTATCAATGGAAGCCGACGGTGCACCCTTTACCCCCCTCCCTCTGTCAGTGCTCCGTTTTACGGGTATTTAAAGCTATAGCTACAAGGATCAGAGGAAAGTCGAAACAGACGTTGAAGTCACCGAGGATCGAACCGGGGACCTCTCGCTCCGAAAGCCGCGCACTAGCCATCTGAGCAACGACTGCTCTTCCAAGCGGGGATTTTGAGGAAATTTGTAGTTCTTGTTGTTTTTTTTTTCCTTCGTTTTTACTCGTGGATATATCCTCGAGTTTTGGGGAGGTTCTTTATGCAAATGTGCCATACCTGCGTAACCTGCGCTCTAATAAGCCAATCAAGATGGATAATCACTGTTCGCCAGGTTGTGCGCTGCCATTTCTGTATGTCGCTTTTATACTTGAATGTTTGAGCACCTTCCGCTGCATTTAGAAGCAAGAAACGGAAGAATTAAAGAAATGGTTTTCTTCGAAGGTGACTGCAAAATATTCTGAACAAGTACAGATTGGTGCAATTAATTGTGCACCTCCTTTCACTGACCAACGCGAAGACTTTAATGAGGCCCTGACAGGGTAAATTCCGACAAGCGACATGGCCCAAAAAGTAGCGACGGCACATAAAATGAAATTCCGACAAAGACATCCTTTCCCAGCAAAATTCCGACAGTAACGTCAAGGCCGAGAATGAGCCGATTAAAACCCCGATACGAGTGATTTTAAAATTCAGACAAGTGACACGGGACGCCTCCTTATCAGGGCCTCTTTAATACATGTAGGAATAAGCAAGATAGATGGATGGAATCTTCATTAAAACATACGAAGTGTTAAAAAGTGGTTACCATAAAATCCGTATAGATGGTTTGCAACCAATCTCTAGAGACAGAGATAACAAGGCTGCAATGTACAATTACTGGTGGACGAATATTGGAGCTAATATTAATGAGAGATCTTACCAACATGGCGGCGATGATGTAACGTGAAAACCGTGACCTATAAACCAAAGCTATATTAACTACATACAATAAAAAAAAAGAACTACAGTAGGTCACAATCAATTTAAAATGAGTATATGCGTAAAATTAAGATTACCCTTTGCTAATGCCGATAGTATGAGAAGCTAGTCTTCTCACAAATTGCTTCAAAGAAGTTTCTTCTTTATAAGAGTATACAGCAAATCATTACAAAATTTCGCGCCAGTGAATTCAAAACGATTTCTGTAATAACTAGTGCGACATTTTGGAAGCGTAATGTTCAGATTGGACGATCGCAGGCCGTAGTCGTTTATAGAAGAGTTAAAAAATCGTTTAAAAGTCTCTGACATTTACATATACTGGAAAGACTATTTAAGATTTTTAACATCATTGGGTATTTTCGAGCAAGAACCACCGGTAATAATACATGCTCCAGTATTTTGAAGGTTTTGTAAATTAGCCATTTTTGTTTCAACCCAAACAACAGAGCAGTAAGTGAAATATGGTTCCATTATTGCCCTATATATCCGCATTAGGTTTTGGCAATTTTCAGAACTGACTTAACCCTTTTTAAAATACTTAACTTACTAGTGACCTTTTGTCTAATAGTAATGTTATTCAATACGTGGGAATTCCATGTCAGTTAATTTTTTCTCAATTTTAACACCAAGGCATTTCACCTCTAGGTAATTCAGTGTCATGCAAAGGAATGGCGATACCCCCTTCGAGGCCAGCACTCTTTGTCTCGAGCCTATCACCATGCATGTAAAATCAGACTACAACGCATTTAGAGTAAACCTATTTCTAGACCACCAAGCAAGGAACTATAGAGTTAAGATCGTCAGACATTTTATGCTGCAAAGTTGGTAGAGTTACAACTCGAAAACGTCAAATCCGTGTCATCAAGAAAGTATCTCGTGACTCCATACTTAAGACATGCAGAAATGTTATTTACATGAATGAGGAAGAGTAGCGAGCCTACAAGTGGAACCTTGTGGAACCCCACACTTTTCCAATTTAAAAGCTTAAGCCACCGCAAGGCCATGTAGCCTGCCTGATTCTCAGATGTATTTTGGTACAACTGCCACTTATCAACTGACATTATGTTTCCTAAAATATACGATCTTTTCCGAAAATAACAAGTTGAAAATATTAATATCGGAGCAGTCTTGACAAGTTCCAGAAACAAAACATACACAGTCACTGAACGGTCTACAACAATATGCCAAGAGTGTATATTGTTCCAACACTACCGTGATTTTGCTCAGAGTTTAAGCTACTTTCTCATTCCTCGAATCATTGTCGCATTAAATATACATCGTAGGTACCTATAGTCACAAACAATGCAAAAAGAATGTGGTTTTTCAACACAGGTTGTGTTTGAATAAGCGGAACTCAGTGATAGTCCGTCGTTACTGCTTATTTTTCCTTAAATTGTCTCATCAGGCCAGATCAATCTCTATATTGGTAAGCTATTGACACGAAGGTTGCCCAAATATTAATGCATTTATTCAGCTGTAAGATCACGTAAAAGGACACAGCGAGCTTTCTGGTCCCGTGCTGCTTTAACTTCTCGTTAATCCCAGTTGGTTTAGTTCACTTGTTTCGTGACCTGCAAGTTTCCCCGTTGCAGTTCCAGTGCTACTATAAATCAAGGTAAGGTCTGGGTTTCCTTTTAACCGTTTAAATACTGAAGCCAAAGTGCACATAATATGAGACGAGTTCACGCTCTTGATTGCATCATGGGTAATCAGGGCAACATGGCGGGATATTCAAAGGTTTGTATGGAAATTCAAAGCAAAATATATATTCTGTACATGTCTCTAGTTTATAGACTTTCTCCTTCATAAACCAAACAAA
>NC_090892.1:13771658-13776658 GCF_036669925.1 Montipora capricornis | reverse complement strand
ATTTCATTCTAAGAACTTTTCGGCATGCACGGAAAAGGCGGAGTTTCCGGATTTCCCGGACACAAGGCTATTCCCTGGTTCGGCTTGAGCTTTATCAGCGGTCATTCCTTAATGCCTTTGATTTCATTCATTATTATTATTATTATTATTATTATTATTATTATTATCATTATGATTCGATTCCATTCTAAGAACTTTTCGGCATGCCCGGAAAACGCAGATTTTTCGGATTTCCCGGACACAAGGCTTTTCCCTGGCTCGGCTTGAGTATTATCAGCGGTCATTCCTTAATGCCTTTGATTTCATTATTATTATTATTATTATTATTATTATTATTATTATTATTATTATTATTCGATTCCATTCTAAGAACTTTTCGGCATGCCCGGAAAACGCAGATTTTCCGGATTTCCCGGACACAAGGCTTTTCCCTTGTTCGGCTTGAGTATTATCAGCGATCATTCCTTAATGCCTTTGATTTCATTTTTATTATTATTATTATTATTATTATTATTTTTTTTTTTTTTTTTTTTTTTTGATTTCATTCTAAGAACTTTTCGGCAGGCACGGAAAACACGGATTTTCCGGATTTCCCGGACACAAGTTTCTTTCCTGGTTCGGCTTGAATTTTATCAGCAGTCAAGCCTTCATGTTACGATTTTAGTCAAACAGCTTTCGGCGTGCACAGAAAACGCGGATTTTCCAGATCTCCCGGACACGTGGTGCTTCACTGGTTTAGCTTAATTTTTGGGCTCATCCTCGGTGTAAAAATCTGTGAAACTCACAGATGACGTAGCACAAAGGAAAACAAAAGAGCAAAAAAACATCAAACAATAACCTAACCCTACCACGAGCTAACAAAACAAAGAAAGAGTTTCACAGGTTTTTACACCGAGGTAATGAAACCCAATTTTTGCAGCAAAGAAGCAGAAATACACAAGATTTTATTCAACCAAATTTTCAACATACGCAGAAAAGGACGGTTTTTGCGGACACAGTTACTTGTTAGTGGCTTGTTAGGACGAATAGTGTAACTCATTTTAATTGATGACAAAAATTTTGCTCTTTTGCATCGATGTCGTCTTCGTTGCCAGAGATCTGATAACTTTTCAATATCCAGTAACACGTTGCTAAGATTACAAGCATGTGTCACTCAGCCTGATCTCAGTGACGTGAACAAAGGAGGAAGGATTGCCATAAGCAACATCCTAAATGCATTCCTGTTAAAATTTAGTCCTAAATCACTGCACAAAATGTGTCAGGTTTCCCGGTTGTTTCTGTGAATTATTGTCAACAAAGAGAGCTATTACCCGTTTAGGATAACAGCCTTGATTGCATTGTTTGTGCTTTGGATTTCCTTGATTAGATGGCGAGTTTATCTCGGAAAAGTGTTAAATCGCAAAAACCATGCTGGGTCAACAGGAGTGGCTCGACTGAGTAAACAAGCCAAGCGATCGTATCGATGTTGTGTTTCATTGACTTGATCTGTTATTTCTTTGGGTTTCCCGTGGGAAACACCATCATTGTGCGGGATTGGTAGTCAAACGTACTTAAGGTACAAAAATAGAAACGCCCCTTTTCACACCCATTCGACAGTTACATGATGTGTGACACCTATTTGACGACAAGTTGCAAGTGAACACATGACAAAGAAATAATAAACTCTCGTGCATCGTTGATCATTATTATCACGGGCAGCGCTTTCAAATTTATGTGTCAACATTTCACTGCTTTGATCCACTATATAAGAGACGCAATCATTTTACAACATCTGAGCTACAGGAGAAAATGCAGCGCACAAGACAACCGTGCCGACAGCTAAATAGTGAAGGGATAAAGAGCGCTGCACTGTGTTATCTCTTACCAGTTATCAGCGGAAGGTGCAGCATCATAAGCGCAAAATGTATTTTTAAAGCAAAAGATAAAGATTTGGGCAGGGCGTGGACTTCTATTTGCAGCAAACGTGATTCATGCGACAATGCTATTTCAGGTCAGTATTTATTGGAATACCTTTGTTTCCGAGGAAATTTGGAAAACATTTTAAGTATCAAAAATGAAATTGAACGCATTTGACTGTGCTGTGTTTCAGGTATCCACAACGCAGCGTTTTTCTTTAGCGCCATTTCGAGCCAAGAGAAGAAACACTGTTGCATCAACGAAGAAACAGACGATGAGAGTAGTTCTGGCGATGACATGCCAAGTTCCATGACGCAACAGTGGCTCGAAGGGAACTTGACAAGTATAAACAAATCACTGTGCCCCGCAATCTCATACTGGGTCGCGTTGACTACAATAAATGGCGCCCCTGCCAGCCCAATTTCGGTTCACAAGGCCCTGCTAAATTGCGGACTGGATGTCACAGCAACCCAGGTAACGAATGTCGTATCTTTCTTTGAGAGCTCTCCTTGAGATGTGTCTAGCAATCCAATGTAAAGCGAGATAAAAAGAAAAGGAACAAGCACAATCACAGTGCTGCAGGTAGCAAAACAAATCGTGAAAATGTTCTGAGACATTGTTCCATTTAATTTGTATTCGACAGGTGCAGTTCCAGGATGGAAAGGAATCTCCAGCCACGGCAGAACTTTACAAAGTGTTCAAAGATCATAAAAATCCTTTCATGCGAGACCTTGTGAGATCATCTTACAAACACTCCTACAGAGACGAGGCCAGGAAGCTGATCGGTGAGGATTGCTTATGCACCCAGGAGTTAGACGATTGTGGCAGTGAAAACGTCGTGCGAGTGACCCTGGTTAATCAGAAGTTTCACGCGTCCTTGCTGAAAGCAATCGAACGTCTGACCGCGGCAAAGCTACAACTGGACAAATTTGGCTTTGAGTCCAACACGGCGACGTCGCAGGCGTCCACCAGCCAGCCACCGTGCGACGACGAAAAGATGCTGTCAAATAAACTCGCAATCCTGGTTAACGATATAGCAATCGCCATGGGAAAACTTGGCTATGCTACCTACAGAGGAAAAATCTACAAGAAAGATCCCAGATCCACGTTCACGTTTTCATACAAGTGCGAAACAAGGGCTTTCGTAAACACCTTGGCCACCAATGAGCAGTTTAAGTCGCGGATGCTTCCGCAGATGAAGAAAATCATTGACCTGTTGTCAGATCCTTATTGTGAGCTGTTTCGACCACTAACCGTGGATTACGATCTCATCGAAGTGAACAACGGCGCTTGCTGGTCATTGAAAGGAAGGAATTTCGTCGAGGACGCCATCGAAGAACACCAAATAGGCAAGGTATCACCCAGAGCGTTTTGCCCGTACGAGCCAAACCAAATTCCCGACGCAAAATACTTTCGCCAGATTTTGGAAAACAGTCTCACTCCTGACGACGTATGTGGCTTCTGCGAAGAGTTTGTCAAACTCCTAAACTACAATAAGAAAAAACACAAGGACAAGGTGTTGTGTCTAGTCGGAGACGCTAACAGTGGCAAAACAAGCCTGTTTTTCCCGATCCTCAGCCTCGTACATCACGGAAACGTAGCCACGGTTACCAAACAGCGTGCCTTTAATAAATCGATGATTACGCCATTCACCGAGGTCATATTCTTGGACGAGGCTACGGAATCAACCCTAGATATCGACGACTGGAAAACGTTGACACAGGGTGGTTATTCCGCACACGACGTGAAGTATCAGAGGGCAAAATCTTTCATCAACCGCTGTCCCATGTTGATAACTTGTCAGAAAAAGCTCGACTTTGGACCGTCTGATCAACCCGCCATGGACAGAAGGCTCAGCACGTACCAGTTCAAGAGACTGGCGAACCCCACAAAACGTGCGGCTACTTGGTTGAAAAAGCACCCAATGGAATGCCTGATCTGGGCAACACGAAAAGCCCAAGAGACACAACATCGTGAAACCGACGAGGAGGACCAATCAGAAACAGACGAAGAGCGTTCGTTGTACGAAGACGGTGCCTTAAAGCAGAGCGAGAAAGAAGCACTACAGTCAGTGTCGTTGGAGGAGATAATGACCGAGAACACCGCGCCAGTTCCTGTAGAGGACCAAGACGAGCAAAGCGACTCGGAAGCTTCAGATAGCCAGTCAGATGCCAGTCACGCGGGTGACGTCTTGTACGCCCTTGAGGAACATCTCAGAGGCCTGCAGCCAGATAGCCTTCGTCACAGGCAGGTATTGCACATGCACCAGGCCGAGAGGGCCAAGAGGCACAGAGCGGAAGAGGACAGAAAGGAGCAGCACAAACGGCGCAAGACCCTACTCATCTCCTCGAATCCCGAAGAACCGTTGCCTAGTGCAGTCACGAGGGAACTGGACCGATATGAGGAGGAGCAAAGGCAAGCCCGAGAGCATAAACGCCGAGAGGCTGCGAGAATAGCATTCGAAAACGCTTGGGTCCGGACGACGGAAATAGAGCTCAAGGAGTGCTATGACAAATTGCGAACGAGCGACGAACCTTCCGTTCGCGCCAACCTTAAGGCCTACATGCGAATGCTGTCCGAAAATCTCAAAGATCATCATATGTCGCTGGGCACGTATGGCACCGCCGAGGCCTTGGCCGAGCGGAAGCGAATATGCACGGCACTCGGCCTGTTGAGTGAGAACAAGCAACACCTCGTCACGAATGTCTGGGAAAGGTTGCCGGTCATCACTTCTGAGGAAGACACAGCTCCCGAGCAAGGTGTTGGCCAAGATCTCCAAGACGAGAACGAAGACGAGGACGAGGAAGCCATATTCATAACTCCCGTCCCAAGTACTCGGGCAGATTGCAGCAGGAAACGGAAGAGACACTCAAACAGTCAGGGCGCGAGCAATGCGGCGTTTAGGACAAACGTGATAACAAAGTACTTTAATAAAAAGAAAAGCGTTAGTCAATAAAGTAGACGTGATATAAATGTCTGAGTAATGATTTCTTTTTTTCGTATTTCGTTCATGTTTGAGAATCTGAAAAGTTCAAAAGTTTTTTCTAAAGTTCATTCAATAAAGTAGACGTGATATTAATGTCTGAGTAACAATTCCTTTTTTT
>NC_090892.1:13756658-13766658 GCF_036669925.1 Montipora capricornis | reverse complement strand
AGAGCCTTTTCTTTATGGCTAATAAAGGTGGTTTCCTTTACAACGGTCTGATGCTTCCGGAGATGATACCTTAGAGTGTGTAAACAGTCCAGTTCTCTGTCTCCAGGCAGTTATTCCAATCCCCATCTTCTGCTTGAACCCAAAGGTATAAACAAAAGAAAAGAACTGTAAATAATATTCGTCTGTAACCCTATACATATATCCATATATATATATACATTTATCTGTAATCTTAAACCTAGTTTGCTCATGGCATATATTTGAACTTCAAAAAATTGTAACGGCAAATCATTTAACTCCCTCAAGAAGTCAGGCCGTGCCTCACGAAAAATTGGTAAATCAAAAAATATTTATCCTCACACCAGTATACGTACAACCAGCTTTGCAGTATTATTTTGTTTTGAATCTTAAACTATAAACATTAGGAAACTTGGACCAGGTTTCTGCCATCTTTATCATACCTTTAATCAATATTTTTTTTTGTGCTATTGAATGTTCTTTCAAAAAGTCTCTTTAATGATATTATGGATTACCCGTTTAATTTGATTTTCTATGGCTTTTGATCCGATTTTATAGTCACAATTTAGTAAAGTAACTGGTCTCGAATTTTTGCAAGAAAACGAGCTTTTGTTTTGCTCTTTATGAAAGAAGCAGTTGAAAGCATTGAAAAATAAGGCAAAAATATCCCAGAACACCTTGTAAATACTTTAAGAATCACTAATGTTTATCTTTAATCGGTTTCAACTGCACTTGCTGGTTGTGAACTGAGTCTTTCAATCCTTCCCGAAAAACTTTTTGCACGCTTGTGCAATGTTTTCAAATGAAATCGTCCGTTCGCGATTTTCCTTGTGGTGAGGAGATAATTTAGTCACGCTTCGACTCCTTTGTGAGAAAACAGACTTGCGGCAAGGGCAAATGAAAGCTATCTCTTACTTTTGGAATGGCTGCTTCATCACTCTATTGCATGGTATGCAACGTGTGAAGCCTCGTGACAGATTACAAGATATTTTCTGATTTCATATGTTGGGGGACTGGAATCCAGTTTAGTTGTTTGCCGGACGGAGGTGGTGCGCCGGTAGCGCCAGTGTCGAGGCTCTGTCCACGCTAATGCGTTTTCGTTTGAAAACGCATACAATTTGATGAATTTAATCCTTCTGTCCACACTAAAACAAATGAGCGTGTTAATCGAAACCGCATCGATTTGAAAACGATCTCGAAAGTGGAGACAAATAAAAACGCCTACATATCGTTTTCGTCTGGACAGTCGAAAACGCATCGAAATGAAAAGGATGACGTCATCCCCACCACGTGAGTTGCACTCATTAAAACATGCTTTACCTAATATTACTAGCGAACTTGTTTGGGGCTTACCTTGCTCTATTTAACCAAAATGAAGTTGTCTACAGGTTTCAAACTCGCACTACGGCAAATGCAGAAAATATCACAGCCGTATCTCTTTCGAGGATATTTTTCAACCTACGAAACAGCATGTCATTAACAGTTTTTGAGCGCTTTCGAGCGTTTACGTGCGGACAGTTGAAAACGCGGGGAAAACGGTAGTATGGACGCAGATCAGTAGATGCAATTTCGATGACACCGAAACCGGATACTTTTGAACACGCATTAGTGTGAACGGGGCCTGAATTTCTTTAAAATAGCGGATATAAATGGAAAAAAATATCAGGATGCCACTGGAACTGTGCGAGTGCATTATGTTTAGTTTTCGTTTATAAGTTTGACCACGTTTACTATAATTAGTTTTCTATCAAATGGGATTGTCGCGCAGATCATTTAAAGTGCGTTGTATTTTTGTCACTTCCTAACTTTTTCTGGATTTTGCTTAGTTTAGTCTCACGTTTTCTGTATTAATATCTATGTTTTTATTTACAAATTTTGCAGTGAATTGTGCCGTTAAAGAAAAAGTCAAATTCAAACTGCATTCAATTGCAGGTGTTAAATTAATCCAGATAATTCCAAGCTTTTGCAGCTTAGTGGCGCCCCATCAAGTGATTCAAGTTCTTTTTCTTGTTGTTTAGCGGATTTTTAACAGTGACTTTCACATTTTAACGAATCTGAATGAAGTTATGGTTTTCAGTACGTTAGATTAACATACGTGATGCAAACCGGCACAACTGAAATGATGGTAGATGGCTTTTGCATGTCTTACGTTGGGACTTCTTCTGAACCTGTTTGGAGAAAGGGTTCCTGACAAAAGACTCAGGATTGACGGGCAACATATACTAACAAGTCGTGCGCAGTGTCTTGGGTTGGGTTTTTGTGCAGTTTAGTTTCCTTTTTTCGCGCAGATCAAAACCGAGTGGTGGCAAAGATTTCTGATACGTGAGAATAAAACCAGGAAATCTCGCCAGATAATGTTGTCTAACATCTGTTATGTCAACAGTAATACTTCTTCTGGCAATTTGTTACCAAGTTTGCTAGTTTAACTTATGCAATTATGAGGCAACTTGTGGATGTCACTAACTTTTTGCCTCATTTTTTTTGTGACTAAATTGCGTTGTTCTCTGATAAAAGAACATGTATTTAATTATCAGTCTTATCATAGCTCGGGTACCCCCTTAACTGGAAGGAACAACATTAAAGTGAACACTCACTCTGCCGGAGAAGGTGGAGGATGATAATAATCACGTCACATTTCAACCTGAATATACTTTTTACATTCGTGTTTTTTAAGTTGTTGACACTTAGGTTAATACGCATTTCCCAATTCAAGTTTTAATTATTCAACTATCTACATTGCATTATGAGTATTATAGGAAATAACTAAGCTCGTTTCCTGGAATCGATATCAAGCGATTGCATAACATCCTGATTTGCGAGAGGGCGCGCATGCAGTACGACCTAAAGAGCGTCTTTTACTGTTACGGACCGAGCAAACTCTTTGATAGATTGATACCCAACTCAAGCAAATTGAGATCATCGGAAGCAAGAGTCATAGAAGTTAAGAGTCACTTTAAGGAAAACCCTGAGCTCGTGGTGTACAGCCCAAAAATGAAGAGATAGCTCTTTTGAATTCTGGGATTCTGTAGGCATAGAAAATGGGATTGACTAGTGAATTGGCATAAACTAAAGAAATCGAAAAGAAATGCAAATGAATTGTTTGACTGGAAAAGCCAGAATAAGTTCGTTTGGAGAATATGAGGAAAAAACAAATATTGTGCGGCAGCAGCAACGCTAAAGATACAGCTGTCACTATGAATAGTGTTTTGGTCAGTTTTCTTTCTCGACTCACTGCGCCGTTGTGGTGAGGATGAGTTCCACAGTACATTTTGGCCACGATCGATGTATAAGAAATGACGATAATAAATAAGCAACAAACAAATATTGACAGATATGAGTACATTTCACCGCCTAATGTAAAGAGGACATATAAGTACATGCAAGCGGAGTTTAGCACAGCGGTAAGCCAAACGAACGCAACAGATGCTCCAAATATCCATTTTTTGAGGAGACGATGCGTAAATGGACGAAACGTGGCGTGCATCCGCTCCAAAGAAATAACGGCAAGGTTTGCCACCGAAGCTAATGTAAAGAGCATAAGGACAACCGGTAAAATACTTTCCCCGGCTGGCGACAAATAGTACTCCCATAGGCTGCATGTACGACCTAAACTGAACACGTCTACGCTCAGCGAGATCACCCCTATACATATGTCTGCAACTGCCAGGCTGATCACCAAGTACATACTACGCTTGTGAAGACGGGGCTCTTTGAGGTAAACAATGACAGCAAGGGAATTGACCGTTACTATGGCAATACCTACAGTACAAAGTACTGTAAGCCAAGCAATGCACTCCCATGGAGAAAACTTGACGGTCGTTAATTGTCCTTCAAGCAATGTTTCATTTGGCTTATCCAAGGAATTGTCAGCCATCTTATCCATCCAGCTATAGAAAGAGAGCACATACAAGGAAATCTTAGACTTTTTATAGAAATCTTAATTAAGTAAGCAAGAACGACGGCATCGGATACGAGAACGTGAACTAGAATTTACCTGTGCGCTATTGTAATCATTTTGCCGTTTATCCAAGTCGTTAATTCAGCATGGAAAGAGTGTGCCAACTTCTCCAGGAAAAAATGTTATGAACAATGTGGATTTGTGGAGAAAAAATTATAAATTTATTTTCGAAGGCTTGTGTCCTTCAGATTGTCTTTTTATTATTATCATTATTTTGATTTAAGGTCGTTGTTCTCAAGACGAGAATGGCAGATAAATATGCAGGGCAAGCAGAGGCATTTTTTTGCATATAAAAGCCATTACTTTGTGGGGTTTAGTTGTCACCCGAAACAGTGAGCACAAATTTGCATTGGTCATTCCATTTTTTCCTGTTTGTGATACGTCCTATAATTTTAGGACTGTAAGTTTATTCTCCCAGTAATGATAACGTTAATCATTCATTAATAAAAATAATGGATAAACAACGGCCCACCACGCCGAGAAAGAGATCTCAAACAATGTTGCTAAGACGGAGAGAAATTCATTGCCCAGAGGAAATAAATGGATTTACGCTGAATGCGACATGCTTAGTTAGTCATTTCCCATATGTTGCAGTTTGGGCATTCCTGTCATCCGGGAATTTCTCTACATCTTTGACCATATGCGCAAGCTAGGCTGAGGCTGATTCAAGAGAGTCAAGTTCAAACAAATGTTGAATTCGACTGTGTTAATGTATGGATAGCCTGTGTACAGCCGCCCGCTCTCCGAAAAAAACAATCGGAGAGGAGCGATGCTCCTCTGACAGGCTAGGTATGGAGAGTTCCGTTCGATGGGAACCTGGGTAAACGACCAAGTTCACCAGAAGTTCATTTAGCTCGCGGATTTCAGTATCCATCCTGTGTTACGTTAGCCGTGTGCTCGTAACCTGAGATCAGGCCCATTTTTAGCTTCGCCCATATGTTCTCTTATGTCGTCGCTCGCTAAAATTGGGCCTGACCAAAAGTCTCTCAAGAATTCCGGACGGTCGGCCGACGCAAAATCTTGATCTGATTGGCTGTTGAAACGCCGGAAGTGAAAATGCCATTGTGATTGCGCGGAGCTCTCGCAAAGTCCTCGAGACTAATCCACTTTGCTAGTCCATCTTTAACACTGTTCGTACTCCATCAAAAAATTGACGGCCAAACTTATCATGATTTCGCGGCGCGCAATTCTAGAAATACACTGCAACTGAAGATATTACCCAAACAAATCACCAAAGAAACCTTCATCGGCAAACACGTTAAAGAAATAATGTATTTCTCTTTTTTTTTTCTTTAAAAATCTATTGACAAACCGTCCAACGACAAAATGCTAGGTTATCTCAATTACAAATTAAGATGTCAAGCTTAAAAGATTGCATATTCAATGAAGTTCGGAGGAAGAATTACACCGGCCTTTGCCGCAATATAGTCGTCGAAAAGGTACAGAAAATAAAATTCCCCATGCTTTAAATGTGTTTTTCTCAAATGAAAGCCAACGGTAACTTTCGAATTCGTTTATAACATTCTTCCCACAGTAATTAACTGTGGTCAAAACTAAAATAGCCGTCCACGCGTGTAGTGGTGTAACGGAAGTAAATTTGATTGGCCGATGAAGGACAAGTCAATCAATCAAAAAAAGTGGGCGGAAGAAATTTCGAAGAGGAATTTGGTCATACAGGCTCTATTTTTCGTTTCGCCAACTCCACATTACGTACCAGGCGAAACTAAAATAGAGCCTGATCGCAGGTTATTTGCTCGATTTTTCCCCGCATGGATCCATTTTTACTTATTAGATTTTTCCAAGTAGTTTGCATATTTTGAAGAATATTTCCGCATCGGCCTTTAAGCCTCATTGCATCAAATTCTCTTCGATTATCATATTTCTTCTTGTCAGCCTTTAGTTACCCATAAGCTGTTAAATGTTCCTTTCAGTAAAAACTTCCTAGCTGGAAGATTTGCCAGCGAAATATTTGCTCCTGGAAAAAGTTCGCTGACTACCTCATATTATGTGCCAAAAATAACCTTTCGAAAAGGCAAGGGGTTAATTATTGAAACGACTAAAAGAAAACCGTCCTTACCTTGATTTATCGTAGCACTGGAACTGTTGCGTTGTAGACAAATGGGAAAAGGGAAACGTGCAGGCAAAGTGTGAAAGAAATGAACTGAACTAAAAAGCAGACTAGGACTCATGAGAAGTGACTGCAGCATCTGCAGCAGAAAACTTCAGGTGTGTTGCGTTTTACGTCAAAATTAGGTCTGAAGAAACGCATTGATATTTGGGCAACCTGTCAACAGCTTTCGAAAATCGATTGCTTTGCATAATGAAAGAAAGGAAAAAGTAAACACTATAACGAACACTTGTCACCGAAGACAGTTTATTTCAACACATCTGTGTTAAAAACTACATTCTTGTTGAATCGTTTTGTGAAATAGGTACCTACGATGTAAAGTTAATGTAAATGATGATTCGAGGAATTACAGAAACGTTCCGTAAAGATTGCCTAAAATGAATGAGAGAAACTGAAGTAAATCGACAATAGTTTTAGTTATTTAGGGCGTACTATTAGAATAATAAACGACTTGGGCTAAGCTTATATGCTAGAGGCCGGAAACTGGTTAAAACTGCTGTTACAGAACAATTTTAACCACTTTTCAGGCAAGAAAGTAGTTTTTTGTTCCTTATCGTTTCGGTTTTTTTGTTCTCAATGCATGCAATTATTAATCCATATTGAAGTAGGTTGACAGTCGTATCAGTTGCAGCAGTCATATTTTCTGCTGTTTTGAACAATCAAGACCGTGTAGGAACTGCTTTAATTAAAAGGTACGTAATCGAGTCAAGAAAGTCGATCCTGCTGCAGTAGTGTCACTCGCTTTGTATTGTTTTTACAGGTACCTTCGATTGCGTCCAACGAAGTCGAGAGTTTGTCAACTGATATGTCTACAGTAAAACGTGTCCTAGCAATTGCAATTAAGTTTGAACTCTAATGAATCACGCGTTTTTGATGTGGTGCACGCCTCACGCTTGTAAAGAATCACCAAATTGCAAGTGAGGCTCGTTTGTTATTAAATGATTTTTTGCGGCTTCAAGCTCCAATTATTCTTATCCTTTTTACACTGTATCCTGGCGACAAAAAAAAAAGGAAACTTTTCAGAACTTTTATCGTGTACTCCATGAACAAACAGAATAAGTTATTTTGCAGCAAAATTTATTGAGCCATTGAATTTTTGAAAACAATAATGTTTGTTGTCTTGGTGAAAATTAAAAGTAGAATCGCGAAATCCACATTTCCAACATCATTAAGAGAAAGCTTAGGTTAATATACTTCCAGTGCTCCGAGGCAGTCGTTTGGAGGTTTTGACGTAATAAGAAAATACGGATTCGAAGAATTTGGGGAAACTTAAACTGACATTTAACTTAATTATCCTTTAGAAAACTGTAAATATGTAATATAAACATAATATAATGATATCATATACTTTCAGTTCTATAGGGAAGAATTAAATTAAAAGATTAAATTTTCGCAAAATCCGCGAGATCCGTTCTTTCCGCGATTGTTAGAAAAAACCTTTAGTCGACTGTGTCGCAGCACTGGAAATACTGACGAAGCTTTTTCTTACTGCTGTTGGAAATAGAGGATTTCAAAGGTAAAGGTAACGGTAAAGTCACTTTATTTAACGTCGGTAGTTCCTTCAGTTACGAGGCTGGTATCAATGGAAGCCGACGGTGCACCCTTTACCCCCCTCCCTCTGTCAGTGCTCCGTTTTACGGGTATTTAAAGCTATAGCTACAAGGATCAGAGGAAAGTCGAAACAGACGTTGAAGTCACCGAGGATCGAACCGGGGACCTCTCGCTCCGAAAGCCGCGCACTAGCCATCTGAGCAACGACTGCTCTTCCAAGCGGGGATTTTGAGGAAATTTGTAGTTCTTGTTGTTTTTTTTTCCTTCGTTTTTACTCGTGGATATATCCTCGAGTTTTGGGGAGGTTCTTTATGCAAATGTGCCACACCTGCGTAACCTGCGCTCTAATAAGCCAATCAAGATGGATAATCACTGTTCGCCAGGTTGTGCGCTGCCATTTCTGTATGTCGCTTTTATACTTGAATGTTTGAGCACCTTCCGCTGCATTTAGAAGGAAAGAAACGGAAGAATTGAAGAAATGGTTTTCTTCGAAGGTGACTGCAAAATATTCTGAACAAGTACAGATTGGTGCAATTAATTGTGCACCTCCTTTCACTGACCAACGCGAAGACTTTAATGAGGCCCTGACAGGGTAAATTCCGACAAGCGACATGGCCCAAAAAGTAGCGACAGCACATAAAAGACATCCTTTCCCAGCAAAATTCCGACAGTAACGTCAAGGCCGAGAATGAGCCGATTAAAACCCCGATACGAGTGATTTTAAAATTCAGACAAGTGACACGGGACGCCCCCCTATCAGAGCCTCTTTAATACATGTAGGAATAAGCAAGATAGATGGATGGAATCTTCATTAAAACATACGAAGTGTTAAAATGTGGTTACCATAAAATCCGTATAGGTGGTTTGCAACCAATCTCTAGAGACACAGATAACAATGCTGCAATGTACAATTACTGGTGGACGAATATTGGAGCTAATATTAATGAGAGATCTTACCAACATGGCGGCGATGATATAACGTGAAAACCGTGACCTATAAACCAAAGCTATATTAACTACATACAATAAAAAAAGAGAACTACAGTAGGTCACAATCAATTTAAAATGAGTATATGCGTAAAATTAAGATTACCCTTTGCTAATGCCGATAGTATGAGAAGCTAGTCTTCTCACAAATTGCTTCAAAGAAGTTTCTTCTTTATAAGGGTATACAGCAGATCATTACAAAATTTCGCGCCAGTGAATTCAAAACGATTTCTGTAATAACTAGTGCGACATTTTGGAAGCGTAATGTTCAGATTGGACGATCGCAGGCCGTAGTCGTTTATAGAAGAGTTAAAAAATCGTTTAAAAGTCTCTGACATTTACATATACTAAGGGGAAGGACTATTTAAGATTTTTAACATCTTTTCGAGCAAGAACCACCGGTAATAATACAAGTTTCAGTATTTAGAAGTTTTTGTAAATTAGCCATTTTTGTTTCACTCCAAAAAACAGAGCAGTAAGTGAAATATGGTTCAATTATTGCCCTATATATCTGCATTAGGTTTTGGCAATTTTCAGAACTGACTTAACCCTTATTAAAATACTTAACTTACTAGTGACCTTTTGTCTAATAGTTATTCAGTACGTGGGAATTCCATGTCAGTGAAGTGTTTCTCCATTTTAACACCAAGTCATTTCACCTCTAAGTAATTCAGTGTCATGCAAAGGAAGGGTGATACCCCCTTCGAGGCCAGCACTCTTTGTCTCGAGCCTATCGCCATGCATGTAAAATCAGACTACAACGCATTTAGTAAACCTTTTTCTAGACCGCCAAGCAAGGAGCTATAGAGTTAAGATCGTCACACATTTTATGCTGCAAAGTTGGTAGATTACAACTCGAAAACGTCAAATCCGTGTCATCAAGAAATTATCGCGTGCCTCCATACTTTAGACATGCAGAAATGTTATTTACATGAATGAGAAAGAGTAGCGAGCCTACAAGTGGAACCTTGTGGAACCCCACACTTTTCCAATTTAAAAGCTTAAGCCATCGCAAGGCCATGTAGCCTGCCTGATTCTCAAACGGTCCAAGGTCGCTCTTGTCACGCACTATGACGAGAGTAGAGTGCGTGATATGAGCGACCTGGACTGTCTGAGAATCAGGCTAATGATGATGCTGAGGAAGAATAAAACATTTTTACTGAATTCGACTGAGTTAAGGTATGCGATAAGAACCTATGTAAGCGAGCAAGTTCACCAGGAGCAGTTATGTAGCTCGCTGGTTTTAGTATCCGACCGTGTTACGGCAGCCGTAGGGTCGATTTCTCTCTTATATCTAAACTCTCCTATGCTTGCACATTTCAAGGAACATTTCCACCTCGGCCTTCAACCTCATCGCA
>NC_090892.1:13744158-13751658 GCF_036669925.1 Montipora capricornis | reverse complement strand
CAGCATACATTATCATATCTTAACATTCTTCACGCTTGTTCACATGGGCCCATAACATGCTGAAAATCTTGAGACTCCACAAAAAAGAGCTGGCAATTTCAATGCTTTAATTTTACTCAAAACGCTGAGAAATGAAAAATGGGAAGACATGTATTTTGGTACAACTGCCACTTATCAACTGACATCATAGTTCCTCAAATAACACGATCTTTTCTAAAAATAACAAGAAGATCTTTCAGAAATTAAAACCGCACTTTGAAAATTTATCTGTTTTCTAACCACTATAGTCGCAACGTAGTACACATTCCAAAGCAGTCCTTGTTGATTCACTGATGACTATAGAACCAAAATCACTTTATCAATCTGTAGCACAACAAACTGACAACAACGACTGCACACAAAGTTATTGCACCATTACTTATAGCCGTTGTCAAATCTCCGATTGCACCATCAGTCGTAGCCGTCGTGAAATCTCCGATGACGTAATAGTCTTAGCTTTCTTTCTTAAAAGTCACGATTACATATTTCAACAAGAAGATCTTTCAGATCTGAAAACCGCGCTTTGAAAATTTATCTGTTTTCTTACCACTATAGTCGCAACGTAGTACACCTTCCAAAGCAGTCTTTGTTGATTCACTACGACTATAGACACAAAATCACCTGATCAATCTGTAGCACAACAACTGACAACAACGACTGCACACGAACTTATTGCAATATCACTTATAGCCGAGGTGAAATCTCCGAGGAATCTCCGATGACTTAATTAATGGTCTTAATTAATCTGGAACTGTCATCAGGATATCTATGGGTATGAACGATACGATAATAACACTTTCAACAACTTACAGCTTTCTTTCCTAAAAGTCGCGATTAAATTTTATTGGTTTTTTACACGAGTAAAGGCCTAGCAAAGTAGTCACACGCGTCACTTAATTTAAAAATTACGTTATCCACGGCTATGTTTAGTACGGTGGTTATTTCCCTACCAATGAAAGTTGAAACGTCGACACATTCCATGGATGACATAATGACCTTTTATGTATTCAATACTCGCTTCGAATCAACCGCTTAAATAACACAAAAAGGCAATATATTTTGTATTAAATAAAGAGTGGAATATCCATAAAATTTTAAGTACATTAAGGTTTTAACAGCTTTTGGCGAATACCTGTAAACATCATAAGTTGCGTGATTTGAAGTGCCACTGACTATATGACCGAATAGAAATTTGGGACTGCTCACCAACAACTAAATTTTATCTGTTTTCTCACCACTATAGTCGCAACGTAGTACACATTCCAAAGCAGTCCTTGTTGATTCACTGGTGACTATAGAACCAAAATCACTTGATCAATCTGAAGCACAACAAACTGACAACAACGGCTGCACACAGAGTTATTGCACCATTACTTACTAGAGCCGTTGTCAAATCTCCGATTGCACCATCACTCTGATGACGTAATAGTCTAAGCTTTCTTTCTGAAAAGTCACGATTACATGTTTCAATAAGACACATGCAAAAAAATATATATTTTGTTGTAAATAAAGAGCGGACTATATTCATAAAATTTTAAGTACATTAACGTTTTAACAGCATTTTGGCGAATAAACATCTTAAGTGACTGGAAGTTCCACTGACTATGTGGCCGTGTGGAAGTCTGGTTCAGCTCTGGTTCAGAGTTTAGTGTTCCAACACTACCGTGACTTTGCTTTAATTAAGTAAGTTTTATTGTACTTTCTCATTGCTCGAATCATTGTCGCATTAAATATACATCGTAGGTACCTATCTTCACAAACAATGCAAAAAAGAATGTGGTTTTTCAACACAGATAGTGTTTAAATAATGCATCAGTCAATTCCAGCGGTGCCCATCCCCCCCCCCCTCCCCGGGCTAACCCCGGGGCATTAGCATTTTTTTTAATGGGTAAATTCCCCAGGGTGGGGATACATAAGCTGTCTAAATGCCCCGGGGTTGGGACGAAGAAAGAGGGCAAATGCCCCGCCCCCGGGATCGAAACAGCCGTATTCACGTCCGTGATCATTTTTTGATAAACCAAATATAGTTCACCTTGTCGCTGTGAAGAATCAAGACATTTTAAATGATGATGAATCGCATTTTAAGCTCGCAAGATTTGTCTTGAAGATCGCATCATTTGAATTCGCAAACCGTCTGTATTTTAACTCCACTTTCATGAATTTAAAAATTGCCAGGCTAGTTTTGAATGCGAAATGCGAAGTAGTCGTGTTTACGCATTCTTCACGTCAGTGATTGTTTTGTGATATTAGTTCACCTTGTCGCTTTTATATATTCATATGCTTACAAGTATAAATGAAGAAATACCTAAAATTGAGAAAAAAAACTTTAAAAGCATCCACAAGTTTTTCGAGTCAGTGACGGACAAGCCAGTCTTTAACGAAGGCCTCGTATTTTCCGTTAAACTCTTCCATGTTAATTCGAAAACACGTGAGTCAAATGCCCGGGGGTCGCCCCGTGGTAGGCTAATGCCCAGCCCCTGGGCCGCGATAAAATTGCGAATGCTCCACCCCCGGGACTGACAACTTGAGCAAATGCCCCGCGGTTGCCCGGGGGGGGGGGGATGGGCACCGCTGGAATTGATTGATGCATAAACGGAACTCAGTGATAGTCCATCGTTACTGCTTATTTTTCCTTTGTCTGATCAGGCCAGATCAATCTTTATATTGGTAAGCTATTGACACGAAGGTTGCCCAAATATTAATGCATTTATTCAGCTGTAAGTTTCACGTAAAAGGACACAGCGAGCTTTCTGCTCCAGTGCTGCTTTCACTTCTCATTAATCCCACTTGGTTCAGTTCACTTGTTTCGTGACATTTTGCCTGCAAGTTTCCCCTTTGCTAATTGTTTGCACCGTTACAGATCCAGTGCTACTATAAATCAAGGTAAGGGCTGGGTTTCCTTTTAACCGTTTAAATACTGAACCCAAAGTGCACATAATATGAGACGAGTTCACGCTCTTGATTGCATCATGGGTAATCAGGTCAACATGACGGGAAATTCAAAGGTTTGTATGGAAATTCAAAGCAAATATACTGTACATGTCTCTAGTTTATAGACTTTTTCCATCGTAAACCAAACAAATAAGTTCATGTTCACAACTGAGATGAACTGGACTTGGTATCCGTTCTTTGGAATTCCTAAATACTCCCTTTTTTGTTTCCATACATTCTCTGTAATTAATATTTTGTGCCTTAGGAAATAAAGGAAATGTATGGCAGAAACTCTTGTTATTAAAATAATTTCTACAATAGCCATTCTCTCCAAATTTATTCTGCCGCACCTTTGAGCGCATATCTTCTGTTTTGGAAAATAAAAAAAACCCAAAAATTGCATGTCATGAACACTTTTCATCGTTATGAACTTCCTTACAAACCTTTGAATTTCTCTCCGTCTTGCCCTGATTACCCATGATGCACTCAGATCATGAACTCGCCTATTGAGAGCGGAAACGAGGATGCTCCCGCTGAGGAAGAAGCTGCGAAATATCTTACTCGTATCAAAATTCGCTAAGTACTCGAATTCGCGGACGCCTAAGTGCGCGAAATTTAATACTGCGCCAAATGTAATCCGCGCGAAAAGGTTAGCAGGGCCGTAGCCAGAAAATTATGATGAGACAATGTGCATGGCTAAATTCTCTTCGTAGGTATTTTAGGTGTTTATGATGAGTACATTTTGAAGACAACGCTGGAATCACGCTTTATTTTAAAAAAATCACGAAAAAATGTCTGAGGCAAGTGCTTCGGTTTGCCACATACTGGCTACGGCCCTGGCTAGTGGTATATCTTCCAAATTTATCTTACAACCTGCTTAGTGTATCGAAAGCTACAAAGTCTGGCAAAACTATTGAATTCAGCGAGGCCGGATGTGAAATTATGGATGAGAACCGGAAGTTTATTGCAACTACTGCGACGAGGGTAGGCAGCCTGTACTACCTAAACTGTCGAGAGGATCGCCAAAAGATGAATGTTGCAGCTGAGATGTCTTCTCAAGAGACCAAAGGAAGAATTTGGCATCGTCGATATGGTCATCTTCATGCATGCAACCTAGAGGAACTGGTCAGACACGATATGGTTGATGGCTTTGATTATAATTCATCAAAGGAATCAGATCTCTGTGAATCATGCGTTACTGTAGTAAGCTTCCACAGAGTAGCAGACGTAGTGAAGGGAAACTTGACTTAGTTCACAATAATGTATGTGGAAAAATGGGCACCAAATCAATTGTCTTCAACAAAACTTAATTGAAAACACAATGAGTTGGAGTTATAATTGTGCAGTTTCCTTTTCGATTTCAAATTATTTGGTTCCATCTGCAGGTACCGAAGCAGAACTGAATTACTTAAGACAGAACAGAAAGCCACTCCAAATGAAGACTAATCCCAAGTGACCAAAAATAAAATGCTATCTGGTACCTACAGAAAGACGCAAATTATTATTTTGAGGAAAAAAAAGGGATAACTGTATGACGGAAAAAGAGAGTATGTTATCCAGGAACAAGCCAGTAAAAGGAAAAGAAAATACTGTTGCTGTTGCGTCTCTACTGTTCATTAGTGCTTTCGCACTTTTGCTATTGCTCTCAGTTATGAGCACCTCAGTCTGTTATAAGCAATTTATTCCTAGTTGAAAAAGTGTAACTAAGAGCTACACGCTTTATACTAAGAAATAGTAGTAACTTTTCCTATAAGGATCGCTTAATCAAACTGAAGTTATTGCCGCTTAATTACTGGCTTGGATATCTTGACTTAGTTTTCTTTTTTTTATTGTCTTCATGGACATATTAATCTAACTCGTTCATTTAATTTACTATTTTTCGTTTGTTACGACTCAGACGCGTCAAGCATGCTCAGGGCTGAATTTAAAGATTAATAATAATCGTACATCAACTTTTTGGGACTTCTATTTTAACAGCATAGAATTTGTCCTAACTGTCGCCGGGTATACGTAAATACATTTGCTGTGTGCACTTGTTAAGCAGCCTATTTAGCCTATTTACATTATTAAGTTAATATTTTTGGAGAGGGTTGGGTTGGTACTTAAACCTAGTAGGGGACTTAACTGTTGTAATTTGAAATGTGATGTTCGTAACGAGTAACTTTCAATCGCAAACGTTTGGCTGTGTTGAAGAGGTTGCGTAGATATGGCGTACATCAATTCCTCACGATATGGATTGCGGTAGGGCGAGGGTTGGGATGAACATCCATGCCCTGTGAAATCAGCAGTGTCGAAGAGAAAAGGAAGAAGAAGAAGAAGAAGAAGAAGAAGAAGAAGAAGAAGAAGAAGAGAGGTAGGTAACGGAGAGCCTTTTCTTTATGGCTAATAAAGGTGGTTTCCTTTACAACGGTCTGATGCTTCCGGAGATGATACCTTAGAGTGTGTAAACAGTCCAATTCTCTGTCTCCAAAATCATACCTTTAATCAATATTTTTTTTTTGTGCTATTGAATGTTCTTTCAAAAAGTCTCTTTAATGATGTTATGGATTACCCGTTTCATTTGATTTTCTATGGCTTTTGATCCGATTTTGTAGTCACAATTTAGTAAAGTAACTGGTCTCGAATTTTTGCAAGAAAACGAGTTTTTGTTTTGCTCTTTATGAAAGAAGCAGTCGAAAGCATTGAAAAATAAGGCAAAAATATCCCAGAACACCTTGTAAATACTTTAAGAATCACTAATGTTTATCTTTAATCGGTTTCAACTGCACTTGCTGGTTGTGGACTGAGTCTTTCAATCCTTCCCGAAAAACTTTTTGCACGCTTGTGCAATGTTTTCAAATGAAATCGTCCGTTCGCGATTTTCCTTGTGGTGAGGAGATAATTTAGTCACGCTTCGACTCCTTTGTGAGAAACAGACTTGCGGCAAAGGCAAATGAAAGCTATCTCTTACTTTTGGAATGGCTGCTTCATCACTCTATTGCATGGTATGCAACGTGTGAAGCCTTGTGACAGATTACAAGATATTTTCTGATTTCATATGTTGGGGGACTGGAATCCAGTTTAGTTGTTTGCGGGACGGAGGTGGTGCACCGGTAGCGCCAGTGTCGAGGCTCTGTCCACGCTAATGCGTTTTCGTTTGAAAACGCATACAATTAGATGAATTTAATCCTTCTGTCCACACTAAAACAAATGAGCGTGTTAATCGAAACCGCATCGATTTGAAAGTGAGGTTTGTATGAAAACATGGTCAACCACAGTCTCACTTTTAGACCTGGTAACTGGGCACAGAACTGTAAAATGGTCTATTGAGGAATGGCTATCGCAGCTTAGTGGCGTCCCGTCAAATGATTCAAGTTTTTTTTCTTGTTGTTCCGCGGATTTTTAACAGTGAATTTCACATTTTATCGAATCTGAATGAAGTTATTGTTTTCAGTACATTAGATTATAAATGGCGCAAACCGGCACAACTGAAATGGTGGTAGATGGTAGATGCCGTAAACGAAAAAAGCTTTTGCATGTCTTACGTTGGGACTTCTTCTGAACCTGTTTGGAGAAAGGGTTCCTGACAAAAGACTCAGGATTGACGTGCAACGTATGCTAACAAGTCATGCGTAGTGTCTTGGGTTAGGTTTGTGTGCAGTTTTGTTTCCTTTTTTCGTGCAAATCAAAACAGAGTGGTGGCAAAGATTTCTGATACGTGAGAATAAAACCAGGAAATCTCGCCAGATAATGTTGTCTGACATCTGTTATGTCAACAGTAATACTTCTTCTGGCAATTTGCTACCAAGTTTGCTAATTTTAACTTATGCTATTACGAGGCAACTTGTGGATGCCACTAGTTTTTTGCCTCATTTTTTTGTGACAAAAGTGCGTTGTTTTCTGGTTTCCTAAAATCGATATCAAGCGATCGCATAACATCCTGATTTGCGAGAGGGCGGGCATGCAGTACGAGCGGCTAAAGAGCATCTTTTACTGTTACGGACCGAGCAAACTCTTTGATAGATTGATACCCAACTCAAGCAAATTGAGATGATCGGAAGCAAGAGTCATAGAAGTTAAGAGTCATTTTGAGGAAAAACCTGAGCTCGTGGTGTACAGCCCAAAAATGAAGATATAGCTCTTTTAAATTCTGGGATTCTATAGGCATAGAAAATGGGATTGACTAGTGAATTGGCATAAGCTAAAGACGTCGAAAAGAAATGCAAATGAACTGTTTGACTGGAAAAGGAATAATAAGTTCGTTTGGAGAATACGAGGAAAAAAGAAAGAGTGTACGGTAACACAAACGCTAAAGATACAGCTGTCACTATGAACAGTGTTTTGGTCAGTTTTCTTTCTCGACTCACTGCGCCATTGTGGTGAGGATGAGTTCCACAGTACATTTTGGCCACGATCGACATATAAGAAATGACGATAATAGAAAAGCAACAAGCGAATAATGACAAATGTGAGTAAAACTCCCAAACACCTCCTAATGTAAAGAGGACATATACGTACATGCAAGCGGAGTTTAGCACAGCGGTAAGCCAA
>NC_090892.1:13731658-13736658 GCF_036669925.1 Montipora capricornis | reverse complement strand
TGCGTTCTCCTTCAATGCACGTTTGGAATCTATCGCATTGACCACCATTTTGAAATTTAGCTCCAACGAAATGCAAGCCTAGCAAATTTTGGTCAGCGTGGATCACTCAATCATGTATGCAAATTTATTCCGGAACAAGATTACCAGCGGTAAATCACAGACTCTCCTCTCACAGGCTAGCTCGCGGCGGATTTCAGTATCCATCCTGGGGTAACGTTAGCCGTGTGCTCGATTCTTACCGTGGATTCATTTTTGCTTATTAGTTTTTTCCAAGTAGTTTGCATATTTTAAAGAATATTTCCGCATCGGCCTTTAAGCCTCATTGCATCAAATTCTCTTCGATGATCATATTTCTTCATGTCAGCCTTTAGTTACCCATAAGCTGTTAAATGTTCCTTTCTCAACACTTCCCAGCTGGAAGATTTGCTCGGGAAATATTTGCTCCTGGAAAAAGTTCGCTGACTGCCTCATATTATGTGCCAAAAATAACCTTTCGAAAAGGCAAGGGGATAATTATTGAAACGACTAAAAGAAAACCGTCCTTACCTTGATTTATCGTAGCACTGGAACTGCGCTGCTGCGTTGTAGACAAATGGGAAAAGGGAAACGTGCGGGCAAAATATGAAAGAAATGAACTGAACTTAAAAGCAGTCTAGGAGTCATGAGAAGTGAATGCAGCATCTGCAGCAGAAAACTTCAGGTGTGTTGCGTTTTACGTCAAAATTAGGGCTGAAGAAACGCATTGATATTTGGGCAACCGTGTCAACAGCTTTCGAAAATCGATTGCTTTGGCATAATGAAAGAAAGGAAAAAGTAAACACTATAACGAACACTTGTCACCGAAGACAGTTTATTTCAACACATCTGTGTTAAAAACTACATTCTTGTTGCATCGTTTTGTGAAATAGGTACCTACGGTGTAAAGTTAATGTAAATGATGATTCGAGGAATTACAGGAACGTTCCGTAAAAGTTGGCTAAAATGAATGAGAGAAACTGAAGTAAATCGACAATAGTTTAAGTTATTTAGGGCGTACTATTAGAATAATAAACGACTTGGGCTAAGCTTATGTGCTAGAGGCCGGAAACTGGTTAAAACTGCTGTTATAGAACAATTTTAACCACTTTTCAGGCAAGAAAGTAGTTTTTTGTTCCTTATCGTTTCGGTTTTTTTGTTCTCAATGCATGCAATTATTAATCCACATTGAAGTAGGTTGGCAGTCGTATCAGTTGCAGCAGTCATATTTTCTGCTGTTTTGAACAATCAAGACCGTGTAGGAACTGCTTTAATTAAAAGGTACGTAATCGAGTTAAGAAAGTCGATCCTGCTCCAGTAGTGTCACTATCTTTGTATTGTTTTTACAGGTACCTTCGATTGCGTCCAACGAAGTCGAGAGTTTGTCATCTGATATGTCTACAGTAAAACGTGTCCTAGCAATTGCAATTAAGTTTGAACTCTAATGAATCACGCGTTTTTGATGTGGTGCACGCCTCACGCTTGTAAAGAATCACCACATTTCAAGTGAGGCTCGTTTGTTATTAAATGATTTTTGGCGGCTTCAGCCTCCAGTTATTCTTATCCTTTTTACACTGTATCCTGGCGACAAAAGAAATGGAAACTTTTCAGAACTTTTATCGTGTACTCCATGAACAAACAGAATAAGTTATTTTGCAGCAAAATTTATTGAGCCATTGAATTTTTGAAAACAATAATGTTTGTTGTCTTGGTGAAAATTAAAAGTAGAATCGCGAAATCCACATTTCCAACATCACTAAGAGAAAGCTTAGGTTAATATACTTCCAGTGCTCCGAGACAGTCGTTTGGAGGTTTTGACGTAATAAGAAAATACGGATTCGATGATTTTAGGGAAACTTAAACTGACATTTAACTTAATTATCCTTTAGAAAACTGTAAATATGTAATATAAACATAATATAATCATATCATATACTTCCAGCTCTATAGGGAAGAATTAAATTAAAAGATTAAATTTCCGCAAAATCCGCGACATCCGTTCTTTCCGCGATTGTTAGGAAAAACCTTTAGTCAACTGTGTCGCAGCACTGGAAATATTAACGAAGCTTTCTCTTATTGCTGTTGGAAATAGAGGATTTCAAGCGGGGATTTTAAGGAAATTTGTAGTTTTTGTTGTTTTTTTCTTCGTTTTTACTCGTGGATATATCCACGAGTTTTGGTGAGGTTCTTTATGCAAATGTGCCACTCCTGCGTAACCTGCGCTCTAATAAGCCAATCAAGATGGATAATCACAACACAGCTTAGAAAGCTGTGAGTGTTTGAACGATGCGATAATAACACTTTTAACAACTTACAGCTTTCTTTCCTAAAAGTCGCGATTATATTTAATTGGATTTTTACACGAGTAAAGGCCTAGCAAAGTAGTCACACGCGTCACTTAATTTAAGAATTACGTTATCCACGGCTATGTTTAGTACGGTGGTTATTTCCCTACCAATGAAAGTTGAAACGTCGACACATTCAATGGATGGCATAATGACCTTTTATGTATTCAATACTCGCTTCGAATCAACTGCTTAAATAACACAACTAGACCCTCCGTGAGGGTACACTGGGTTGCCTGTGGTACGTGCAGCGTTAAAGGCGAATTTTTCCAAGTTGGGGGGTCATTAAGACCATTTATTATATGGCTTGTGTTTGTAGCCGATATAACGCGCGCTATGATTGGCTAATTGTGACGGAATTGTAGGGCATTATTCTCCCGTAATGCCCACGGGCCGATTACCGGCTTGCAAAAACAAAGCAAAAGGTAATTAAAAAAACATATTTCCAACAGCGTATAACTTATTTACAGACAACTGAAAGTTGAACGAAAAAATTTAAGAAAAATAACAATAAAATATGTTTTCCAGGCAAAATTTGATCATTTTAGCGTTGATTACGAATTTTTGGATGCAAAACTAAAATTTTCTGCAATTTATCTGCTTCCTTGGACATAAATTCGACCGAAAACTGATGAGGCACGAATATTTTTAAATTTTTAGGAATAATCGGATTAGTGATCAATGCGTAATGTGATAATGCGATAAAAGTGTCAAATTTGCGACCCGTTGCGAACGGCAACGGCAGCGATCGCATTACGAATAATTAACCTCTGTTAGACTGTCTGTTTGCCAAAAACCACCCAAATAACCGATTTTTCGACGGAAAATTCATCCCAGAGGATAAAACTATTCACTGGACATGTAATAAAGGTAAATATGTTCGAGCAAAAGCGAAAACAAGCGAATATTTTGAGGGAAAACGCAATTATGTGAGATCAAAGGAAAATCTGTTTAAGACACGCAATTGCATCGCTCCGAAAATAATTTTACCTTTTCAGCGATTTTAACGCTTGAAATTTCATCAAATCCACCTGGTCTAGTCAAAAACCAACATTTGACTTGTTGTGTTAATTGTTAATTTCACTTTACAGTGTCCCCAATTAGTGCTCCAGCGCTAAATCTACTAGACACTTAAATAAAGTTCCTTTCCTTTCCTTTCCTTTTTCCTTTTTTTTATGTGAGATCAAAGGAAAATCTGTTTAAGACACGCAATTGCATCGCTCCAAAAATAATTTTACCTTTTCAGCGATTTTAACGCTTGAAATTTCATCCAATCCACCTGGTCTAGTCTTTGAATTCACTATTATCGCTGCCCTACGAATCTTCAGTGTTCTACATAACAGCACACTTAGTAAAAGACGGCTCGACGGGAGACAGATTGTTGTCGAAGTGCATTACTCGTCGCTTTTAAGCCTGTTCAGTATCCAACTGACTTGCCATTATTGAGCTTCATAAGGGTATATTTTGTTCAAAGATCCACTAAAACGCCATTCGCGTTACATGACTTTCGACGTCATTGCCGGTTAAATTAATCGTTCTACTGTGTCCACCAGAGAAATCTACGCATTTCCCACTACCCTCTCGATCCTAAGAAAATACACGCAGAAGGCTTTATGCACAAAGACACCACTTAGCAGGGGAGTGACAGGCAAGACTTTTACCGACACGGAAAATAAAACGGAGAAATCTACCCATTTTCCGACTGGGATTGCCATACGGCAACCCAGTAAAAAGGCAATATATTTTGTACTAAATAAAGAGTGGAATATCCATAAAATTTTAAGTATACCTGTAAACATCATAAGTTGCGTGATTCGAAGTGCCACTGACTATATGACCGAATAGAAATTTGGGACTGCTCACCAACAACTAAATTTTATCTGTTTTCTTACCACTAAAGTCGCAACGTAGTACACATTCCAAAGCAGTCCTTGTTGATTCACTGATGACTATAGAACCAAAATCTCTTGATCAATCTGAAGCACAACAAACTGACAACAACGGCTGCACACAGAGTTATTGCACCATTACTTACTAGAGCCGTTGTCAAATCTCCGATTGCACCATCACTCTGATGACGTAATAGTCTTAGCTTTCTTTCTGAAAAGTCACGATTACATGTTTCAATAAGACACATGCAAAAAAATATATATTTGGTTGTAAATAAAGAGCGGACTATATTCATAAAATTTTAAGTACATTAACGTTTTAACAGCATTTTGGCGAATAAACATCCTAAGTGACTGGAAGTCCCACTGACTATGTGGCCGTGTGGAAGTCTGGTTCAGCTCTGGTTCAGAGTTTAGTGTTCCAACACTACCGTGACTTTGCTCAGAGTTTAATTAAGCAAGTTTTATTGTACTTTCTCATTCCTCGAATCATTGTCGCATTAAATATACATCGTAGGTACCTATCTTCACAAACAATGCAAAAAAGAATGTGGTTTTTCAACACAGATCGTGTTTAAATAATGCATCAGTCAATTCCAGCGGTGCCCATCCCCCCCCCCCCCTCCCCGGGCTAACCCCGGGGCATTAGCATTTTTTTTTAATGGGTAAATTCCCCAGGGTGGGGAGACATAAGCTTTCTAAATGCCCCGGGGTTGGGACGGAGAAAGAGGGCAAATGCCCCGCCCCCGAG
>NC_090892.1:13711658-13726658 GCF_036669925.1 Montipora capricornis | reverse complement strand
GGGACTTAACTGTTGTAATTTGAAATGAGATGTTCGTAACGAGTAACTTTCAATAGCAAACGTTTGGCTGTGTTGAAGAGGTTGCGTAGATATGGCGTACATAAATTCCTCACGATATGGATTGCGGTAGGGCGAGGGTTGGGATGAACATCCATGCTTTGTGAAATCAGCAGTGTCGAAGAGAACAGGAAGAAGAAGAAGAAGAAGAAGAAGAAGAAGAAGAAGAAGAAGAAGAGAGGTAGGTAACGGAGAGCCTTTTCTTTATGGCTAATATTTTGGTTTCCTTTACAACGGTCTGATGCTTCCGGAGATGATTTCATAGAGGGTGTAAACAGTCCAATTCTCTTTCTCCAGGCAGTTATTCCAATCCCCATCTTCTGCTTCAACCCAACGGTATAAACAAAAGAGAAGAACTGTAAATAATATTCGTCTGTAACCCCAGGTTTCTGCTATCTTTATCATGCAGACAGTATATAAATATATATATATATATATATAGAGAGAGAGAGAGAGAGAGAGAGAGAGAGAGAGAGAGAGAGAGAGAGAGAGAGAGAGAGAGAGAGAGAGAGAGAGAGAGAGAGAGAGTTGCATATAAACTGGAGAGGAAGACAAAACTTCTCGAAGGTCCAGGAAATTTAATAAAAACGTTTCGGCCCTTCGGCCTTCGTCAGTTAAAATTCTTTTAAAATAGAGTAAAAGTTAAAAATCTAAGGATAAAATTTTTATACTAACTGAGGAGACAACGTGCATCCTTTTGGATCCTTCTGTTGGGAGTTTATCGTTTGGTCAACCATTACAGATATTCAAGCTATATATATATATATATATGTATATGTAAGAAAAAGACAAATAAACTACAAGTTCATCCCTACAAGCCTGTTTCGTGGTCGCCCACTCATCAAAATCGCCTGATGAGTGGGCGATCACGAAACAGGCTTGTAGGGATGAACTTGTAGTTTATTTGTCTTTTTCTTACATATATACTACGCTCTACTTCTATGTATTGAGCACTGTTTTACGAAAATCAAGTTTCACACTTTATATATATATATATATAAATATATATATATATATATATATAGGCTGCAGTTAGATATAGCTCTTTGGCATTACAAAGCTTTTGCTTTCATGTCCAAATTGAGCACTCTACTGGGATGAGTCATTGCCGCTAGCAATTGCGCATGCTCACTAGCTCGCTAGTTTGAGCACTCTGGCATGGCTTAGATGTACCACATGTGTGGGACATTTGGGGTGGCTTTATAAGCTTAACCTCCATCCCAGACATCAGCACTGCACTGATGAGGCCCAGAAGGCCGAAACAGTACTGTCTGCAGTTATATATATATATATATATATATATATATATATATATATATATTTTATCATTATTATTTTTTGTGCTATTGAATGTTCTTTCAAAAAGTGTCTTTAATTATGTTATGGATTACCCGTTTCATTTGATTTTCTATGGCTTTTGATCCGATTTTATAGTTACAATTTAGTAAAGTAATCGGTCTCCAATTTTTGCAAGAAGACGAGTTTTTGTTTTGCTCTTTATGAAAGAAGCAGTTGAAAGCATTGAAAAATAAGGCAAAAATATCCCAGAACACCTGGTAAATACTTTGAGAATCACTAATCTTTATCTTTAATCGTTTCCATCCGCACTTGCTGGTTGTGGAGTGTGGACTGAGTCTTTCAATCCTTCCCGAAAAACTATTTGCGCGCTTGCGCAATGTTTGTCAATTGACAAATCGTTTCCCAAATGAAATCGTCCGTTCGCGATTTTCCTTGTCGTGAGGAAATACTTTAGTCACGCTTCGACCCCACCGTGAGAAAACAGACTCTCGGCAAAGGCAGATGAGAGCTCTCTGTTACTTTTCGAAAAGCTGTTTCATCACTCTATTGCTTGGTGTGCAACGTGTGAAGCCTCGTGACAGATAGCAAGATATTTTCTGATTTCATATGTTGGGAGACTGGAATCCAGTTTAGTTGTTTGCCGGACGGAGGTGGTGCGCCGGTAGCGCCAGTGTCGAGGCTCTGTCCACGCTAATGCGTTTTCGTTTGAAAACACATACAATTTGATGAATTTAATCCTTCTGTCCACCCTAAAACAAATGAGCGTGTTGATCGAAACCGCATCGATTTGAAAACGATCTCGAAAGTGGATACAAATAAAACGCATACATATCGTTTTCGTCTGGACAGTCGAAAACGGGGAAAGATCTCATGGATATACCCACCACGAGTCCCCAAGGTTAAACTCTCATTTTTTCGTCTATGTTATTGCTATAGCAATATTTAGGTCTAGAAACTGATTTAGAATGGAGTTGTGGTTGGTGTGTATATCCATGAGATCCTTGCCCGAAAACGCATCGACATGAAAACGATGACGTCATCCCCGTCACGTGAGTTGTACTCAGGTTTTGAAAAGATGGCTGATGGAAACATGCTTTACCTAATATTACTAGCAAACTTGTTTGGGGCTTACCTTACTCTATTCAACCAAAATGAAGTTGTCTACAGGTTTCAAATTCGCATTACGGGAAATGCAGAAAATATCGCAGCCGTGTCTCTTTCGAGGATATCCTTCAATCTACGACACAGCATGTCATTAACAGGTTTTTAGCGCTTTCGAGCGTTTACGTGCGGACGGTTGAAAACGCGGCGAAAACGGTAGTATGGACGCGAATCAATAGATGCGTTTTCGATGAAACCGTACCGGATACTTTTGAACACGCATTAGTGTGAAAGGGGCCTGAATTTCTTTAAAATAGCGGATATAAATGGAAAAAAATATCAGGATGCCACTGGAACTGTGCGAGTGCGTAATGTTTAGTTTTCGTTTATAGGCTCGACCACGTTTACTATAATTCGTTTTCCATCAAATGGGATTGTCGCACAGATCATTTAAAGTGTGTTGTATTTTTGTCATTTCCTACCTTTTTCTGGATTTTGCTTAGTTTCGTCTTACGTTTTCTGAATTAATATCTATGTTTTTATTGACATATTTTGCAGTGAGTTGTGCCGTTGAAGTAAAAGTCGAATTCAAACTGCATTCAGTTGTAGGTGTTAAATTAATCCAGATGATTCCAGACTTTTGCAGCTTAGTGGCGCCCCGTCAAGTGATTCAAGTTCCTTTTCTTGTTGTTTAGCGGATTTTTAACAGTGACTTTCACATTTTATCGAATCTGAATGAAGTTATTGTTTTCAGTACATTAGATTAAAAATGGCGCAAACCGGCACAACTGAAATGATGGTAGATGGTGCCGTAAACGAAAAAAGCTTTTGCATGTCTTACGTTGGGACTTCTTCTGAACCTGTTTGGAGAAAGGGTTCCTGACAAAAGACTCAGGATTGACGCCCAACGTATGCTAACAAGTCGTGCGTAGTGTCTCGGGTTGGCTTTGTGTACAGTTTTGTTTCCTTTTTTCACGCAGATCAAAACCGAGTGGTGGCAAAGATTTCTGATACGTGAGAATAAAACCAGGAAATCTCGCCATATAATGTTGTCTAACATCTGTTATGTCAACAGTAATACTTCTTCTGGCAATTTGTTACCAAGTTTGCTAGTTTAACTTGTGCAATTATGAGGCAACTTGTGGATGTCACTAACTTTTTGCCTCATTTTTTTTGTGACTAAATTGCGTTGTTCTCTGATAAAAGAACATGTATTTAATTATCAGTTATATCATAGCTCGGGTACCCCCTTAGCTGGAAGGAACAACATCAAAGTGAACACTCACTCTGCCGGAGAAGGTGGAAGATGATAATAATCACGTCACATTTCAACCTGAATATACTTTTTACAATCGTGTTTTTTAAGTTGTTGACACTTAGGTTAATACGCATTTTCCAATTCAAGTTTTAATTATTCAACTATCTACATTGCATTATGAGTATTATAGGAAATAACTAAGCTCGTTTCCTGGAATCGATATCAAGCAATTGCATAACATCCTGATTTGCGAGAGGGCGCGCATGCAGTACGACCTAAAGAGCGTCTTTTACTGTTACGGACCGAGCAAACTCTTTGATAGATTGATACCCAACTCAAGCAAATTGAGATCATCGGAAGCAAGAGTCATAGAAGTTAAGAGTCACTTTAAGGAAAACCCTGAGCTCGTGATGTACAGCCCAAAAATAAAGAGATAGCTCTTTTGAATTCTGGGATTCTATAGGCATAGAAAATGGGATTGACTAGTGAATTGGCATAAACTAAAGAAATCGAAAAGAAACGCAAATGAAATGTTTGACTGGAAAAGCCAGAATAAGTTCGTTTGGAGAATATGAGGAAAAAAGAAAGATTGTGCGGCAGCAGCAACGCTAAAGATACAGCTGTCACTATGAATAGTGTTTTGGTCAGTTTTCTTTCTCGACTCACTGCGCCGTTGTGGTGAAGATGAGTTCCACAGTACATTTTGGCCACGACCGATGTATAAGAAATGACGATAATAAATAAGCAACAAACAAATATTGACAGATATGAGTAAATTTCACCGCCTAATGTAAAGAGGGCATATAAGTACATGCAAGCGGAGTTTAGCACAGCGGTAAGCCAAACGAACGCAACAGATGCTCCAAATATCCATTTTTTGAGGAGACGATGCGTAAATGGACGAAACGTAGCGTGCATCCGCTCCAAAGAAATAACGGCAAGGTTTGTCACCGAAGCTAATGGAAAGAGCGTAAGGACAACCAGTAAAATACTTTCCCCGGCTGGCGACAAATAGTACTCCCATAGGCTGAATTTACGACCTGATCTGAACACGTCTATGCTCAGCGTGATCACCCCTACACATATGTCTGCAACTGCCAGGCTGATCACCAAGTACATACTACGCTTGTGAAGACGGGGCTCTTTGAGGTAAACAATGACAGCAAGGGAATTGACCGTTACTATGGCAATACCTACAGTACAAAGTACTGTAAGCCAAGCAATGCATTCCGATGGAGAAAACTTGACGGTCGTTAATTGTCCTTCAAGCAATGTTTCATTTGGCTTATCCAAGGAATCATCAGCCATCTTATCCATCCAGCTATAGAAAGAGAGCACATACAAGGAAATCTTAGACTTTTTATAGAAATCTTAATTAAGTAAGCAAGAACGACGGCATCGGATACGAGAACGTGAACTAGAATTTACCTGTGCGCTATTGTAATCATTTTGCCATTTATCCAAATCGTTCAGCATGGAAAGGGTGTGCCAACTTCTCCGGGAAAAAATGTTATGAACAGTGTGGATTTGTGGAGAAAAAATTGTAAATTTATTTTCGAAGGCTTGTGTCCTTCAGATTGTCTTTTTATTATTATTATTATTTTAATTTTAGGTCGTTGTTGTCAAGACGAGAATGGCAGATAAATATGCAGGGCAAGCAGAGGCATTATTTTGCACATAAAAGCCATTACTTTGTGGGGTTTAGTTGTCACCTGAAACAGTGAGCACAAATTTGCATTGGTCATTCCATTTTTTCCTGTTTGTGATAAGTCCTATAATTTTAGGACTGTAAGTTTATTCTCCCAGTAATGATAACGTTAATCATTCATTAATAAAAATAATGAATAAATAACGGTCCACCACGCCGAGAAAGAGATCTCAAACAATGTTGCTAAGACGGAGAGAAATTTATTGCCCAGAGGAGATAAATGGATTTACGCTGAATGCGACATGCTTAGTTAGTCATTTCCCATATGTTGCAGTTTGGGCATTCCTGTCATCCAGGAATTTCTCTACATCTTTGACCATATGCACAAGCTAGGCTGAGGCTGACTCAAGAGAGTCAAGTTCAAACAAATGTTGAATTCGACTGTGTTAAAGTATGGATAGCCTGTGTACAGCCGCCCGATCTCTGAAAAAAAACAATCGGAGAGGAGCGATGCTCCTCTCACAGGCTAGGTATGGAGAGTTCCGTAGACTTCGATGGGAACCTGGGTAAACGACCAAGTTCACCAGAAGTTCATTTAGCTCGCGGATTTCAGTATCCATCCTGTGTTACGTTAGCCGTGTACTCGTAACCTGCGATCAGGCCCATTTTTAGCATCGCCCATATGTTCTCTTATGTCGTCGCTCGCTAAAATTGGGCCTGACCAAAAGTCTCTCAAGAATTCCGGACGGTCGGCCAACGCAAACTCGTGATCTGATTGGCTGTTGAAACGCCGGAAGTGAAAATGCCATTGTGATTGCGCGGAGCTCTCGCAAAGTCCTCGAGACTAATCCACTTTGCGAGTCCATCTTTAACACTGTTCGTACTCCATCAAAAAATTGACGGCCAAACTTATCATGATTTCACGGCGCGCAATTCTAGAAATACACTGCAACTGAAGATATTACCCGAACAAATCACCAAAGAAACCTTCATCGGCAAACACGTTAAAGAAATAATGTATTTCTCTTTTTTTTTTCTTTAAAAATCTATTGCCAAACCGTCCAACGACAAAATGCTAGGTTATCTCAATTACAAATTAAAATGTCAAGCTTAAAAGATTGCATATTCAATGAAGTTCGGAGAAAGAATTACACCGGCCTTTGCCGCAATATAGTCGTCGAAAAGGTACAGAAAATAAAATTGCCCATGCTTTAAATGTGTTTTTCTCAAATTAAAGCCAACGGTAACTTTCGAATTCGTTTATAATATTCCTCCCACAGTAATTAACTGTGGTCAAAACTAAAATAGCCGTCCACGCGTGTAGTGGTGTAATGGAAGTAAATTTGATTGGCCGATGAACGACAAGCCAATCAATCAAAAAAAGTGGGCGGAAGGAATTTCGAAGAGCAATTTGGTCAGGCTCTATTTTTCGTTTCGCCCACTCCACATTACGTACCAGGCGAAACTAAAATAGAGCCTGATCGCAGGTTATTTGCTCGATTTTTCCCCGCATGGATCCATTTTTGCTTATTAGTTTTTTCCAAGTAGTTTGCATATTTTAAAGAATATTTCCGCATCGGCCTTTAAGCCTCATTGCATCAAATTCTCTTCGATCATCATATTTCTTCATGTCAGCCTTTAGTTACCCATAAGCTGTTAAATGTTCCTTTCTCAACACTTCCTAGCTGTAAGACTTGCCAGCGAAATATTTGCTCCTGGAAAAAGTTCGCTGACTGCCTCATATTATGTGCCAAAAATAACCTTTCGAAAAGGCAAGAGATACTACGACTAAAAGAAAACCGTCCTTACCTTGATTTATCGTAGCACTGGAACTGCTGCGTTGTAAACAAATGGGAAAAGGGAAACTTGCAGGAAAAAGAAAAAAGAAATGAACTGAACCAAAAAGCAGACTAGGACTCATGAAAAGTGAATGCAGCATCTGCAGCAGAAACCTTCTTGTGTGTTGCGTTTTACGTCAAAATTAGAGCTGAAGAAACGCATTGATATTTGGGCAACCGGTCAACAGCTTTCGAAACTCGATTGCTTTGGCATAATGAAAGAAAGGAAAAGGTAAACACTATAACGACCATCTGTCACCGAAGACAGTTTATTTCAACACATCTGTGTTAAAAAACTTCATTCTTGTTGCATCGTTTTGTGAAATAGGTACCTACGGTGTAGAGTTAATGTAAATGATGATTCGAGGAATTACAGGAAAGTTCCGTAAAGGTTGCCTCAACTGAATGAGAGCAACTGAAGTAAATCGACAATAGTTTTGGTTATTTAGGGCGTACTAGTAGAATAATAAACGACAAAAATAATTTCTTGGGCTAAGCTTGTTTACTTGCGACCGGAAACTGCTTAATTGAAACTGCTGTTATAGAACAATTTTAACCACCTTTCAGGCAAGAGAATAGTTTTTTGTTCCTTATCGTTTCGGTTTTTTTGTCCTTGGCCACAATGACTGCAATTATTAATCCAAATTTAAGTAGGTTGGCAGTCGTATCAGTTGCAACAGTCAAATTTTCCGCTGTTTTGAACAATCAAGACCGTGTAGGAACTGCCTTAATTAAAAGTTACGAAATCGAGTCATAAACGCGAACAAGTAAGTTGATTCTACTCCAGTAGTGTCACTCGTTTTGTATTGTTTTTACAGGTACCTTCGATTGCGTCCAACGAAGTCGAGAGTTTGTCATGTGTTATGTCTACAGTAAATCGAGTCCTAGCAATTTGCGATTAAGGTTGAACTCTAATGAATCACAGGTTTTTGATGTGGTACAAGCCTCACGTTTATAAAGACTCACCAAATTTCAAGCGAGGCTCGTTTGTTATTAAATGATTTTTTGCGGCTTCAACCTCCGATTGTTCTTATCCTTTTTTCACTGTATCCTGGCGACAAAGGAAATCTAAACTTTTCAGAATCTTTATCGTGTGCTCCATGAACAAACAGAATAAGTTATTTTGCTGCAAAATTTATTGAGCCATTGAATTTTTGAAAACAATAATGCTTGTTGTTTTGTGAAAATTAAATCTAGAATCGCGAAATCCACATTTCCAACATCATTAGGAGAAAGCTTCGGTTATACTTCCAGTGCTCCGAGACAGTCGTTTGGAGGTTTTGACGTAATAAGAAAATGACGGATTCGATGATTTTGGGGAAACTTAAACTGATATCTAATTTAATTTTTCTTTAGAAAACTGTAAATATGTAATATAAACATAATATAATGATATCATATACTTACAGTTCTATAGCTATAGGGAAGAATTAAATTAAAAGATTAAATTTTCGCAAAATCCGCAACAACCATTCTTTCCGCCATTGTTAGGAAAAGCCTTCAGTCGACTGTGTCGCAGCACTGGAAATACTAACGAAGCTTTTTCTTATTGCTGTTGGAAATGGCGGATTTCAAGCAGGGATTTCGCGGAAAGATGTAGTTTTTGTTGCTGTTTTGTTTCTTCGTTTTTTAATCCTCTTGCGCCTCTCAGCCTCTTTGTAAACAGTTGAGATATATTGACCATATTCTGTGTTAATTTTTCTTCAAAAGAACAACGGTTTTGAATCGTTTTGGGCGAGGTCATTCTTCAGTTTATGCATTTTAATGGGTCGGATGTGTTTTTTTTTTAACTGAACCCCTTTCGTTGTGAATCAATCCAATCAATTTATGTTTTTTCGACGATGATACCATCCCACTTCAAATCGATATCAACTATTTGTAAGTTCCTCTCAAACGTTTGTATCCGTTTAATGTGGCTTAGTTGTCGAGTTTATTGTTTGATTAAAATAGTTGTTGACTGCAGTAGGTTACGGTACGTTGATGATCTGTTGATCATTCTAAACGCCAGCGAGAACATTCGTCTAGAAAGGCTCACTGAAAGGCATTTGGGAACTGATGCTGTGTCATGGTTGGCTGTAAAAGCGTCACTTTTGTCCGCATTGACTTGCTTTGAAGTCTACCCTTTCATTATTCACGTGGATTTCGTAAGTCTGCTCTCTATAAAATCAGAACACTTCTCAAGGCCACACAACATCTTTCAAAATGATGTGCTCGTTATTTCCAGTAGAAGGGTTTCGGAAATACTTTGAACAACGTTGTAAGACCAGAGATGCCTTAGTGCGATATGGCTCAAGGGCGTAGCTAGGGATCCGGGGGTGCCCGTGACACCCCCACCCCCCCCCCCACCCCCCCCCCGTTTGTAAGCCTTTTTTTTACGCAAACAACCTGCAATATTCAGGTTGCGAAAACGCGAGTACCCTCTGTTTGACACAGTGTGACCCCCACTTTGAAAATTGTGGCTACGCCCATGGGGCTCTTGAGGGCTTATCATAATTTTACCATTTGAAACATGTTGATTTGCGAGAGGGCGTGCATGCAGTACGAGCTAAAGAGCATCTTTTACTGTTACGGACCGAGCAAACTCTTTGATAGATTGATACCCAACTCAAGCAGAAGCAAGAGTCATAGAAGTTAAGAGTCACTTTGAGGAAAAACCTGAGCTCGTGGTGTACAGCCCAAAAATGATGAGATAGCTCTTTTGAATTCTGGGACTCTATAGGCATAGAAAATGGGATTCACTAGTGAATTGGCATAAGCTAAAGACGTCGGAAAGAAACGCAAATGAACTGTTTGACTGGAAAAGGAATAATAAGTTCGTTTGGAGAATACCGTGACAAGGAAAAAAGAAAGAGTGTACGGCAACAGAAACGCTAAAGATACAGCTGTCACTATGAACAGTGTTTTGGTCAGTTTTCTTTCGCGACTCACTGCGCCATTGTTGTGTGGATGCGTTCCACAGTACATTTTGGCCACGATCGACATATAAGAAATGACGATAATAGAAAAGCAACAAGCCAATATTAACAAATCTGAGTAAAACTCCCAAACACCGCCTAATGTGAAGAGGACATATAAGTACATGCAAGCGGAGTTTAGCACAGCGGTAAGCCAAACGAAAGCAACAGATGCTTCAAATATCCATTTTTTGAGAAGACGATGCTTAAAAAAAAGAAACGTGGCGTGCACCCGCTCCAAAGAAATAACGGCAAGGTTTATCACCGAAACTACTGGAAAGAGCAAAAGGACAGCAATTAAAATACTGTCCCCGGCTGGCGACAAATAGTACTCCCATAGGCTGCAACTACGACCTGAATTGAACACGTCTATGTTCAGCGTTTGAATTGTTTCTTTCATATTGTTAAAAGTGGGGTGCCTGTAAACTAGCTTGATAGCTAAGTGCACTTCCACTATAAACAAAGCCTTTACCTTAACATTTTTTTTTTCCGCTGGAGAACTCAGCGATCCTGTTAAGAGATAGTTGAATTTTAAGATATTATAATGAAATTTAGCTAAAGGGCCTTATATGGTACGGTGGGTCATGGCTTGATGTTGATGATCTCATCCATACTGGGGGTTTGATATCGTAGGTCGGGGCCTGATATGGTGTGTCACGAAATTCATATCCACGATCGAATATCAGGGGCTTGATATGGTAGGTAGGGACATGAGATGGTGTGTCATGACTTCAGATTGACGATCTAATATCAGGGGCTTGATATGGTAGGTCGGGGCCTGATTTGGTGTGTCATGACTTCATATCCACGATCGAATATCAGGGGCTTGATATGGTATGTCGGGACATGAGATGGTGTGTCATGACTTCAGATTGACGATCGAAGATCGGGGGCTTGATGTGGCTGGTCGGGGCCTGATATGGTGTGTCATGAAGTCATATTGACGATCGAATATAAGGGGCTTGATATGGTAGGTCGTGCCCTGATTCGGTGTGTCATGACTTCAGATTGACGATCTAATATCAGAGGCTTGATATGGTTGGTCGTGGCCTGATATGGTGTGTCATGAAGTCACATTGACGATCGAATATCAAGGGCTTGATATGGTAGGTCGGGGCCTGATATGGTGTTTCATGGCTTCAGATTGATGATCGAATATCAGGGGCTTGATATGGTAGGTCGGAGCGTGATATGGTGTGCCATGAATTCAGATTGACGATCTAATATCAGTGGCTTGATATGGTAGGTCGGGGCCTGATATGGTGTGTCATGAAGTCATATTGACGATCGAAATCAGGGGCTTGATATGTTAGGTCGGGGCCTGATATTGTCTCATGACCTCAGACTGACGATCTAATATCAGGGGCTTGATATGGTAGGTCGGGGCCTGATATGGTGTGTCATGAAGTCATATTGACAATCGAATATCAGTGGCTTGGTATGGTAGGTCGGGACATGAGATGGTGTGTCATGACTTCAGACTGACGATCTAATATCAGGGGCTTGATATGGTAGGTCGAGGCCTGATATGGTGTGCCATCACTTTATATCCACGATTGATTATCAGGGGCTTAATGTGGTAGGTCGGGGCCTGATATGGTGTGTCATGACTTCAGATTGACGATCTAATATCAGGGGCTTGATATGGTAGGTCGGGGGCTGAGATGGTGTCTCGTGGGGGGCTTGATATGGGGGGCCTGATATGGGGGGCTTGATATGGTAGGGGGCTTGATATGGGGGCCCTGATATGGGGGGCTTGATATGGGGGGCTTGATATGGTCGGTAACGTTCCAAACCCTGCTCCACGTTTTACTGTAGACATATCGGATGACAAACTCTCGACTTCGTTGGACGCAATCGAAGGTACCTGTAAAAACAATACAAAGCGAGTGACACTACTGGAGTAGGATCGAGTTACTTGTTCGCCTTTATGACTCGATTACGTAACAAAAAACTGAAACAATAAGGAACAAAAAACTATTCTCTTGCCTGAAAAGTGCTTAAAATTGTTCTATAACAGCAGTTTTAACCAGCTTCCGGTCGCTAGTAAACAAGCTTAGCCCAAGAATACTTTTGTCCTTTGGCCATTTCAATTTCAGCAGGAAAAGAAAACAAACAGCGGTTACAAACATTTTCATTTTATGGTTGACGTTTCGTATGTTGCAACATACATCATCAGAAGTCTTCTGGGTATCACTTTCGACGACAGGCTTTCCTGGGTTCACCACCTCATAGATTTAAAGAGGAACTTTGTTAATAAGCCGAATCTCTTGAAAAGGAGTTCGTTTTTGAACCCAAACGCCCTATTGGACTTGTACTTTAAAATAATATTAATGCCATCCGTTTTATATGGGCTGGTCGTTTGGGGCGGCTGTCCAAATACAGATCTTCTACAATCTTTGGAATTACTTCGCCGAAGAGCAGCCAGAATAATATACAACTTACCTCACGATACGCCTACTGAAGAAGTATACCGTCAATCGAATTGGAACACTTTAATCTTTTATTATAAATTTCGATTAATTAAATTATTTCATACCGTGTTTACAGGTGAAGCACCTGCGGCTCTTTCGTACTTTACTAATAAACCTTGCACTGCATACAACTTTAGGAGGAGTAATAACATAATCGTCCCACGTTTTAATTCTAAGTTTCTTAAAAACTCTATAAGCTATAGAGGCGCTATCCTTTGGAACGCTGTCTCGACTCATTTTACGGGCCAGAGCACTGATTTTTATCGTAAAGTGAAGAAGGATTTATATTTTAAGGAACTTGATTTTAGCGCACGGTCGGTGCAGACGCTGCCTAGGCACTATCAAGATTTTAAATGCTTTTAAACATTTTTATATTTTATGTCTTAATTGCTGTAGTCTATTTATTTAGATGTTAATATGTGAACTTTTGAATATCTCTTATCCTAGATATGAATTAATATTCTCTTTTTTATCTTTTACTATAGTAGTTGTGATCTGTAAGTAAATTTATCCCTATTTTATATAGCTTCATATTGTAATTGTTTTCACACGACCCCACAAGCTCTGAGCTTTAAACCCTATCGTGTTTAAATAAAGGATATGATGATGATGATGAGAAGTGACGGTTAAAACTGTTACACAAAATGTTAAAAAACTAGAGCGAGGCACTGGTGACTAGTTAAAAAGTGTCATAAGAAAATCGTAACTTCCGGTAGTTGATACTTCCGGAAGAAATTAATAAAGAAAAAGCTTCTCACCACCAATGTTTTCATTAAGTGAGGGTTTTAAGTCACTGATTAATAGCGTTCTTTAATTTTACACTGCAAGTCGGACTTTCCAGTTGCGAGGATTTCAAAATGGTCCCATTTGATGTTATGGCCGGTAGAAATAGTATGGTCTGCAACAGCAGCAGAGGCGTGGCCGACTTGTGTAAGAGCTTTGAAATGCTTGGACTTCCTGTCATGCAATTTTCTTTTTGTTTTGCCGATGTAGAAGGAATTACAGTCCCAAAACTGGCTTTGTATACTATTTTAGATCTATGAGAACGACTGAAACGATCTTTGTAAGGAAAAAAAGACTTAATCCTGCAAGTGTTTTGAAAAATTACCCTAAGATTGACACCGCCATAAAACTTACTAATACAAGATTTAACGCGTCGAGCAAGAGCTTCACTTTGAAAACCCAAAAAAGGCAAGACAAGAAAAATATCTTTCTTAGGAACAGTGGTGGCAGGTTCAGCAGACCTGTTCTTTTGTTTGTTCAAAACATCATTAATGTTATAACAAAGAACGCCTCTTGGGTAACCATTTTGAAGGAGAGTGTTCTTTAGATCGAAGAGAGTCGACTGTAACAAGGAAGACTCGAGCAGATGCGTGAGCAGCGATAGGTGAGGGTGCAGATTAAATTTATTTTATACTTTCTAGGAGTGAAAGATTCCCACTTGGTACATCGTAGGTACCTATTTCACAAAACGACGCAACAAGAATGAGGTTTTTTAACACAGATGTGTTGAAATAAACTGAGTGTCTTCTGTGACAAGTGGTCGTTATAGTGTTTACTTTTCCCTTTCTTTCATTATGCCAAAGCAGTCGATTTTCGTAAGCTGTTGACAGATTGCCCAAATATCAATGCGTTTCTTCAGCTCTAATTTTGACGTAAAACGCAACACACACATCGCCAACTATTTCGGCCATGCGCCCGCGTAACGTAAGCGGTTTCTCAGAAATCTAATTCTCAAAATGGCGTCAAATTTTACAAAGAAATGTATGGAGAGGTCTCTAAAATTTCGAAAAAGCGGATTAAAAATTGCAGATGGAACATTTACCGGAACGGGATGCCATTATAACGACTGTTGTCTGTGTTTTGCTGTAAAAAATAAGACTTCAAGCAGAAAAAAAAACCTTCAATTTTCCTTTGCTTTGTATTGAGACACCTTTAAGCCTTACAATAGCTGGCAAATGTACAAAAAAGCCTAGAATTAAAGACAGAGACCGGTGTTCCTGTGCTTGGTTCTTCACTTACCGGAGTGGAGACCCATAGTTGACTCAGTTCTCAACCCTAACCTAAAATATGATCGAAGTCCACAGCGAGATGTCCTTTTCCTTTGCAAAGAACGCAAAAAATCGATAAGTCAAAGTCCACGTTAAAACTGTAAAATCTCCTGTTTTCGAATGGCGATATTTTGGCTGTCTTTTGTCCAAATTTCTCACAAAAACCATCGTTTGAAAGCTAATTTTGTCAACTCACCCGATTCACTCAGCCCCTATGGGTGATACCCGCTGAAAGTGCACCAAATTACGCGGGCATCACCCGCTATAGTACGTACTATAGTACAGGAAATGTGATAATAATGGCGGCCTATCGAGCGAAG
>NC_090892.1:13676658-13706658 GCF_036669925.1 Montipora capricornis | reverse complement strand
CCCTAAAGGTCAAAAGTGAAGTTAGCCCATAATGTTATATATTTTTGGAAAGGTATTGACGAGTTATATCACGTGAAGGAGTTTGGGGACCCTGCGGTCTATTGGGTGCCCTGTGCGTTGTTTTAACCTCATACAGGAGCCCATCTGGAGCGTGCAACTTCCATACAGCGTCTGTGAAACGGCGTTTTCACAAGTAGGTTTATTTTTACACTAGCCCTTCCCGCGAATTAGGTCAAAAAACAAAGGCAGTTCCGGTTCGGTGACCCTATGCTTAATTTCTTATAATTGGTCATCGGGCTCCTGTGGGAGTCTCATTAGCGGGAAATTCAATCTAAATATAACCTTACTTGTGAAAACGCCGTTGCACGAAAATAGGTAAGTTGCACGCTCCAGGTGATGGGCTCCTGCCTCATAACATTCCAAGGTTTTACCCCCCCACCCCCCGAACTCCCACTTGGCATGCAAGTAGAGGGCACTACCCCCCACCGAACGACACCCCTTTCGCGACATGGCGAATAAACCCTGGATGTTACGCCCCTAAGTATGTGGCTTGAGTGCGTTCTATGTGGTTCTCCAAACTCGTCCTTTTGCCATGCGAGAACCCCCCCAAAACGAGCTGGCCCCCTTGGATGGGTCATGGAGATGCGCAATGGGTTGGGAAATCCTGCCATGCTATTGGCTTGGCTCCAGCACTTCCAGGGAAGGCTCTACACTCTATAGAAGAAGTGGGTTTTTTGCAGATATCTCCCTCCCCCCTGAACGAGCTCGCCCCTCCTTAGTGGGCCAGGGCGATGGGCAATCCTCTTGCACATCCCATGGTAACCTTGGTTTGGTTCCAGCATGCCCAGGGAAGTCTCTTCACTGAATAGCAAAACACGTTTTCAGTACCTACAGTCTGTGACAAAATTCGTTGGAACAGTCTACGACTATACAGATCTGAAGCTTTCACAGCTCACTCTCCCCTCACAATGTTGTTTTAACGCCAGTTTCTGAGCCCAATTGTCAAAACAACATTGTAGGAGGGCAAGGTATTGTAAAGTGTTTCAACAATTTTGTCCGGGACTGTAGCTTCCCCCAGATTTGAACTGTACCTTCCGGAACCGGCTAGGACGATGCGCAATTGAGTGGGCCATTTGTTTGGCTCTAACTCTTCCAGTCAGGAGCTCATTACCGGGAACTTCCATCTGCATTGTACGCTTTAGTCAACCCTTTCCCGATCTTTCTGTTTTTAGAACTACGTTATTTTGACTTATGTGACACATGTACATATGTGACGTAAAAAATGGCTGACCATAGGTCACCTATGATTGGTCATTGTGAACATATGTGAAAACACCCACTGAAGCCCCCTTGCGAGGTGCTTGTAAAAATGGAAAGATACAGGGAAAGGTTGACTCAGAGGGTTCATACGGAAGATGGATGCTCTGGGTAATGGGCTCGTGTTCCAGTGAAGGCCCTTCACTCTATAGCAAGAGATGTTTTGGTGCTCTTGCTTCCTCTAGATTTGAGCCGCCCCTTATGACCCGACCAGGAAGATGCACAATTAGACGAGCCATCCCATGGTATCCTTGGTTTGCCTCTGGCACCTCCAGGGAAGTCCACCCCTTCCCCCTGAGCCCGCCAAGGAAGATGAACAATTAAGTGGGAAGGCTGTACAGTCTTGAAAAAAGGTGTTTTTTTGCCCATAGCTCCCCCCAGAAACAGCTGTGGTTCTCCCCGACCCAAAAAGGTTGTAGTGCACAATCCAAAACTCTACCCGCCAGGCAAGTTTGGGATCTGTAACTCTTCTGTCAGACTGTGGAAGGCTCCACCCTCTGAGAAGAAAACGGAGCGCATATGTTCTAATGAAAGCATAAAATAATGGTAAAGAAATTTAAATTAACCCAAATACTTAAGGGCATATTTTGTATGACATAATGATTGTTTTCTTATTGCACGATACACATCTCAGTTTATAGTAATGTCAGCAGTTCTCATTTATAAATTACTGTTACAAAGTATTAAACTTCAACACCATCAAAGCAAGCACTTTGATAGGTTTCCTGGTCAATTGTCTGCATTGATTTCTTGAAGAACTACACCACGTAAATTTAAGAACATCTTAAGAACGTTTTCAGCCTCACAATGCTAAAATTTATAACAACATTCAGCCTCAGCTCTAAAATTAGACGTTCTTATGAAAAAAGAAAAAGAGTATATTCTTTAATTTGGTACTCATAACTTTTCTGGTTGGTTTAATGCATCACACAATGATTCTCATGCTCCTGTTTGTTTTCTTGTACTCCAATAATTGGAGTTGAATACATTTGCCCAATTAATATTCTGTATTAGTATATACTAAAACAGTGGAAAGCATTGAAGGCATGCTCTGATTGGTTACTCAAACAAAGAATAGGCTTTGCTATTCATCTCTGAGTAACTGGCCCAGGATTTGCCCCCAAAAAGATTGTTATTGTTGCAGGAATAAATAATAACAAATTATTAGTTTTAATCATCTCTTCATGTTATATTATCTCACTGTTTTAGTATAAAGTAATTTAACAACTATTTACCTGTAGAGTTGGTGGCTAGTGGTTGATATTTACCAGCAAGGTAATATCCACCACTAGCCACCTCTGATTCGGCTTGTTAATTAGTATATACCACAAAACTGAATAGTGCTCTCCACATGCGCTGATTGCCTAACTCGGAGGTGACTAGCCAAGAACTATTTAACCCTGAGTAGCTGAAGTGAAAACAAATGGATTCTGGCATGCAAAATTTAAAATTTCCAACCACATAATTTACAAAAAACAATGGAGTTTTTGGGTTCACTTTTTATTCAGCTAGTGTGGTTATCACTACAACAATTATTCACCTCAGTGTCAGTGAACAATTATTGTTAATTATAGTATAATCATTATTGACCTCAATATTATTGCAAGAATGACGTACATGTAGATGGTGCCATCAGTCAATCAATCTGGATCAAAAAGAACAATACATACCGATATTATTGTGAACCATGTAAAGCTTTGATAAAAGTTATGAGTACCATTTTCGACACGAAAATATGTTAACTTTACTATGCGTCAACATGACGCAAGATTTGCAAAATAGCATTTGCCCTGAAGTTGATCGGTTTCACAAAAATGACACCCGTTGCTTGAACAAAACAAACCCTCGTTCTAGCTCGACCGTTGGCATAACTTCCACTCCTTGCAGCCTCTGATACTGACGAGTTGCAGGTGCTCTTGGTTCATCGCCACCATCATCAGAATCTTTACTTGTAACTACGTGAGCATCTCTACGACCCTCGTGTTCATTTTCATCGAATTCATCGATCGTTGCTCGGCTGCCGCGAATCTCTCTTGCTTGAAGAAGTGTTCTCATCATGATGATACCTCACTTGAAATCGGTGTACGGTTTATTACGCCTGCAACAAATGAACTTCGTACGATAATAATTTACAAGGCAGTAGACAGAGTTGAGTTAAAAGGCCGAGATCGACTGTCTCAGCACGAAAGAAAATATTAGAGCAAAACTAAACACTTAATACCGTCCATTAGCTCAGCTTTAGAAGTAAGAAAACAAAAATTCCCCTAGCCCTTGCACCATTCGACGATGGATTACGAAGGAATTGCATGCAGTTGATATACTAAAAGCGAATAATGAGAAAACCGTGCTATCAAGCCGAAATAGTTCGTACTGTGTACATACTGTAGTGCGCACTATACAGCAGTAAGCACTATAAGCAGCGTACTATAGTACGTACTACAACGGGTGATGCCCGGTAATTTGTGTATCATTTTGTCGGGTGATACCCGACACTCCCCGTGCGAATCGGGTGCCTTCGAAGCAAGTTATTTTTCTCAGCGGTTTTGGTATGGGCCAAACTTAAGAAAATATATAACACATATTGTGTACCTCGCGTCGGGACGATATGAGGCCCACAACAAGAAGAACAGCGCAAAAAGTCATCTCACGTAAGTCGCACTGAATTGTCGTGACCGGAATAGACCACTTTCATAAATGGCGACCAACTTTACATTCTTTTGTATTTATGTTAATCAGACCTACTGCCCTCGTTTTAAAACAAATATTCTTTTGAAATTTGCTCGTCGTAGTGAGGTTAGTAGGGCTTATTAGCATTAAAACAAAAAAATAATTTATTTGGCCGCCATTATGAAAGAGGTCTACAGTGGACGATGAGGAAGTTTTCTGTTGCAGATGCTGCATTCACTTCTCATGAGTCCTAGTCTGCTTTTTGGTTCAGTTCATTTCTTTCACATTTTGCCTGCACGTTTCCCTTTTCCCATTTTTCTACAACGCAGCAGTTCCAGTGCTACAATAAATCAAGGTAAGGACGGTTTTCTTTTAGTCGTAGTATCTCTTGCCTTTTCGAAAGGTTATTTAATTTTGGCACATAATATGAGGCAGACAGCGAACTTTTTCCAAGAGCAAATATTTCGCTGGCAAGTCTTCCAGCTAGGATGTGTTGAGAAAGGAACATTTAACAGCTTATGGGTAACTAAAGGCTGACATGAAGAAATATAATGATCGAAGAGAATTTGATGCAATGAGGCTTGAAGGCCGATGCGGAAATATTCTTTAAAATATGCAAACTACGTGGAAAACACTAATGAGCAAAAATGGATCCATGGGAAAAATCGAGCACACGGCTAACGTAACACAGAGGGTGCTAATGTGGGTACCCAATTGTCAGTTAACTACTAATTTTTCGGCTAACTGTCAGTTAACTACTATTTTTTTGGCCAATTGTCAGTTAACTACTAATTTTAGTTATCTCTTAACTTTTATTATCTCACAGCGATAACAATTGATTCATGATAACCAGAATTTTCTTTACTTCAAACCGTGAATCAGTTTTGGGGGCTGGACCCTTTTTCTACAACGCAGCAGTTCCAGTGGTATGATAAATCAAGGTAAGGTTATTTTTGGCACAGAATATGAAGCAGTCAGCGAACTTTTTCCAAGAGCAAATATTTCGCTGGCAAGTCTTCCAGCTAGGAAGTGTTGAGAAAGGGACATTTAACAGCTTATGGGTAACTAAAGGCTGACATGAAGAAATATGATGATCGAAGAGAATTTGATGCAATGAGGCTTAAAGGCCGATGCGGAAATATTTTTTAAAATATGCAAACTACTTGCAAAAAACTAATGAGCAAAAATGCATCCATGGGAAAAGTCGAGCACACGGCTAAAGTAACACAGGTTTGAAGTGTTGAGAAAGGAACATTTAACAGCTTATGGGTAACTAAAGGCTGACATGAAGAAATATGATGATCGAAGAGAATTTGATGCAATGAGGCTTAAAGGCCGATGCGGAAATATTCTTTAAAATATGCAAACTACTTGGAAAAAACTAAATGCGCAAAAATGGATCCATGGGAAAAATCGAGCACACGGCTAACGTAACACAGGATGGAAGTGTTGAGAAAGGAACATTTAACAGCTTATGGGTAACTAAAGGCTGACACGAGAAATATGATAATCGAAGACAATTTGATGCAATGAGGCTTAAAGGCCGATGCGTAAATATTCTTTAAAATATGCAAACTACTTGGAAAAAACTAAGGAGCAAAAATGGATCCATGGGAAAAATCGAACACACGGCTAACGAGCGAGCTAAATGAACTTCTGGTGAACTTGGTCGTTTACCCAGGTTCCCATCAAAGTCTACGGAACTCTCCATACCTAGCCTGTGAGAGGAGCGTCGCTCCTCTCCGATTTTTTTTTTTCGGAGAGCGGACGGCTGTACACAGGCTATCCATACCTTAACACAGTCGAATTCAACATTTGTTTGAACTTGCCTCCCTTGAATCAGCCTCAGCCTAGCTTGCGCATATGGCCAAAGATGTAGAGAAATTCCCGGATGACAGGAATGCCCAAACTGCAACGGGAAATAACTAACCAAGCATGTGACATTCAGCGTAAATCCATTTATTTCCTTTGGGCAATAAATTTCTCTCCGTCTTAGCAACATTGTTTGAGAGCTCCTTCTTGGCGTGGTGGGCCGTCATTTATCCATTTTTTTTTTTATTAATGAATGATTAACGTCGTCATTACTGGGAGAATAAAGTTACAGTCCGAAAATTATAGGACGTATCACAAACAGGAAAAAATGGAATGATCAAAGCAAATTAATTGTGCTCACTGTTTCAGGTGACAACCAAAACCCCACAAAATAATGGCTTTCATATGCGAAAAAATGCCTCTGCTTGCCTTACACGTTTATCTGCCATTCTCGTCTTGACAACAATGACTTTAAATTAAAAAAAAAAGGCAATCTGAAGGACACAAGCCTTCGAAAATAAATTTACAATTTTTTCTCCACAAATCCACACTGTTCATAACATTTTTTCCTGGAGAAGTTGGCACATCCTTTCCATGCTGAACGACTTGGATAAACGGCAAAACGATCACAACAGCGCACAAGTAAATTGTAGTTCACGTTCTCGTATCCGATGCCGTCGTTCTTGCTTACTTAATTAAGATTTCTATAAAACCTCTGAGACTTTCTTGTGCTCTCGTTCTCTCTAGGTGGATGGATAAGATGGCTAATGATTCCTTGGATAAGCAAAATGAAACATTGATTGAAGGACGATTAACGACCCTCACGTTTTCTCCATCGGAGTGCATTGCTTGGCTTATAGTGCTTTGTACTGTAGGTATTGCCATAGTAACGGTCAATTCCCTTGCAGTCATTGTTTACCTCAAAGAGCCCCGTCTTCGCAAGCCTAGTATGTACCTGGTGATCAGCCTGGCAGTTGCAGACATATGTGTAGGGGTGATCACGCTGAGCATAGACGTGTTTAATATAGGTCGTAAATTCAGCCTATGGGAGTACTATTTGTCGCCAGCCGGGGACAGTATTTTACTGGCTGTCCTTTTGCTCTTTCCAGCAGCTTCGGTGACAAACCTTGCCGTTATTTCTTTGGAGCGGATGCACGCCACGTTTCGTCCATTTAAGCATCGTCTCCTCACAAAATGGATATTTGGAGCATCTGTTGGGTTCGTTTGGCTTACCGCTGTGCTAAACTCCGCTTGCATGTACTTATATGTGCTCTTTACATTAGGCCGTGAATTTTACCAATATTTGTCATTATTCGCTTGTTGCTTTTCTATTATCGTCATTTCTTATATGTCGATCGTGGCCAAAATGTACTGTGGAACTCATCCTCACCACAATGGCGCAGTGAGTCGAGAAAGAAAACTGACTAAAACACTGTTCATAGTGACAGCTGTATCTTTAGCGTTGGTGCTGCCGTACACTGTTGCTTTTATCTTCGTATTCTCCAAACTAACTTATTATGGCCTTTCCAGTCAAACAATTCATTTGAGTTTCTTTTCGGTTTCTTTAGCTTATGCCAATTCACTAGTCAATCCCATTTTCTATGCCTATAGAATCCCAGAATTCAAAAGAGCTGTCTCTTCATTTTTGGGCTGTACACCACGAGCTCAGGTTTTTTCCTCAAAGTGACTCTTAACTTCTGTGACTCTTGCTTCCGATCATCTCAATTTGCTTGAGTTGGGTATCAATCTATCGAAGGGTTTGCTTGGTCCGTAACAGTAAAAGACGCTCTTTAGCTCGTACTGCATGCGCGCCCTCTCGCAAATTACGGTGTTATGCGATCGCTTGATATCGATTCCAGGAAACGAGCTTAGTTATTTCCTATAATACTCATAATGCAATGTAGATAGTTGAATACTTAAAAGTTGAATTGGAAAATGGGTACTAACCGAAGTGTCAACTACTTAAAAGAAACGCGCAAATGTAAAAAATATATGCAGGTTGAAATGTGGCGTGGATTATTATCATCCTCCACCTTCTCCTGCAGAGTTAGTGTTCACTTTAATGTTGTTCCTTCCAGCGAAGGGGGTACCCGAGCTATGATATAACTGATAATTAAATACATGTTATTTTATCCTTTTTGCACTGTATCCTGGCGACAAAGGAAATGGAAACTCTTCAGAACCTTTATCGTGCACTTCATGAACAAACAGAATAAGTTATTTTGCTGCAAAATTTATTGAGCCATTGAATTTTTGAAAACAATAATGCCTTTCTGTCAAATCACAGTTGCAAAACTTTTAGAATTAAGCGTGCTAGTTGCAATTCAACATAAAATTAAAAAATCGTTGTTGTCTTGGTGAAAATTAAATCTAGAATCGCGAAATCCACATTACTAGGAGAAAGCTTCGGTTATACTTCCAGTGCTCCGAGACAGTCGTTTGGAGGTTTTGACGTAATAAGAAAATGACGGATTCGATGATTTTGGGGAAACTTAAACTGATATCTAATTTGATTTTCCTTTAGAAAACTGTAAATATGTAATATAAACATAATATACTGATATCATATACTTACAGTTCTATAGGGAAGAATTAAATTAAAATATTAAATTTCCGCAAAACCCGCGACATCCGTTCTTTCCGCGATTGTTAGGAAAAACCTTTAGTCGACTGTGTCGCAGCACTGGAAATATTAACGAAGCTTTTTCTTATTGCTGTTTGAAATGGCGGATTTCAAGCAGAGATATTGCGGAAATTTGTATCTTTTGTTGTTGTTTTTTTTTTTCTTCTTTTTTTAATCCTCTTGCGCCTCTCAGCCTCTTTGTAAACAGTTGAGATATATTGACCATATTCTGTGTTAATTTTTCTTCAAAAGAACAACGGTTTTGAATCGTTTTGGGCGAGGTCATTTCAAGTTTATACATTTGAATGGGTCGGATGTATTTTTTTCTTTAACTGAACCCCTTTCGTTTTGAATCAATTCAATCAGTTTATGTTTTTTCGACGATACCATCCCACTTCAAATCGATATCAACTATTTGTAAGTTCCTCTCAAACGTTTGCATCCGTTTAATGTGGCTTAGTTGTCGAGTTTATTGTTTGATTGAAATTATAGCTGTTGATTGCAGTAGGTTACGGTTGATCATTCTAAACGCCAGCGAGAACCTTCGTCTAGAAAGGCTCACTGAAAGGCATTTGGGAACTGATGCTGTGTCATGGTTGGCTATAAAAACGTCACTTTTGTCCGCGTTGACCTGCTTTGAAGTCTACCCTTTCATTATTCACGTGGATTTTGTAAGTCTGCTCTCTATAAAATCAGAACACTTCTCAAGGCCACACAACATCTTTCAAAATGATGTGTTTGTTATTTCCAGTGAAAGAGTTTCGGAAATACTTTGAACAACGTTGCTGCTCCCCTCCCCCCCCCCCTTTATAAGGCTTTATAAGCCTCTTTTTACGCAAACAACCTACAATATTCAGGTTGTGGAAACGAGTGCCCTCTGTTTGACACAGTGTGACCCCCCCCCCCCCCCTTCCTTTTAAAAATCCTGGCTATGCCCATAGGGCTCTTGAAGGTTTATTATAATTTTACCATTTGAAACATGTTGTCTTTTTTTAATGCGGAATAACCTGATGTGGATGCATTAAGTCCTTCTGATCCCTTTCGCAGGCAAAAAGAATTGAGCATTCTTCCGCAGCGCTATATATTAGCCCCAAAGACCAAACAAACAAACAAACAAAGCAAAAAAAAGCCGATGAAGAAGACAAGGAGGTGAGCGATTGTAAGGAGCATTTTCCAGATTCAAGTCAAGTGGCGAGTTTAACAAGCAAGGGATGGGTTACTAGTCATTCGACGATGTTCAACCAAAAGTTGTGCTCCGGCCCCTGTTATTAGGGATCTTTAGCAATGACGATGGCAACGGCAACGAGAAAGTCATCTCAACACATAAATTCGGGTTATTGTAATTACTTCGCGACTATTGCAAGCTTTTTAACATGACAATGGTGTGACAGTCCCTCAAAAATGAAACCGATATGACTCACGCTTAATTTAGGGGAGAAAATGAAAAGTTCTCTTCAAATGCTCAAACTTTGCTGACGGAAAAGAAATGGACAAAAATGAAAAATGCACGTGCAAAGCGTGCAAAGCTATTGTTTTTGGGCTAGTTCTAAAACAGGGAACGCGCAATCGGAGAATGAGAACGGAAAACGGGGAATGTTTAAAATAGGGAATCTCTAAAAGGGGGAATTACTAAAATAAGGAATCTCTAAAATGGGGAATCTCTGCAATGGAGAATCTCTAAAATAGGGAATCTCTAAAAAGGGGAATTACTAAAATAGGGAATCTCTAAAATGGGAAATCTCTAAAAGAGGGAATACTAAAATAGGGAATCTCTAAAATAGGGAATCTCTAAAAGGGGGAATTACTAAAATAGGGAATCTCTAAAAGGGGGAACTCTAAAATGGGGAATTACTAAAGTAGGGAATCTCTTAAATGGGGAATTACTAAAAGGGGGTATCTCTAAAAAGGCGAATCTCTAAAAGGGAAAATCTCTGAAATGCGGAATTACTAAAATAGGGAATCTCTAAAATAGGGAATCTCTGCAATGGAGAATCTCTAAAATAGGGAATCTCTAAAAGGGGGAATTACTAAAATAGGGAATCTCTAAAAGGGGGAACTCTAAAATGGGGAATTACTAAAATAGGGAATCTCTAAAATGGGGAATTACTAAAATGGGGTATCTCTAAAAAGGCGAATCTCTAAAAGGGAAAATCTCTGAAATGCGGAATCTCTAAAATGGGGAATCTCAAAAAGGGGGAATTACTAAAATAGGGAATCTCTAAAATGGGGAATCTCTAAAATGTGGAATTACTGATATAGGGAATCTCTAAAATGGGGAATTACGAAAAGGGGGTATCTCTAGAAAGGCGAATCTCCAAAAGGGGGAATTTCTCAAATGGGGAATCTCTAAAATGGGGAATCTCTAAAAGGGGGAATTACTAAAATAGGGAATTACTAAAATAGGGAATTGCTAAAATAGAGAATCTCCAAAATGGGGAATCTCTAAAAGGGGAAATTACTAAAATGGGGAATCTCTAAAAGGGGAATCTCTAAAATGGGAATCTCTAAAAGGGGGAATTACTAAAATGGGGAATCTCTAAAAAGGGGAATCTCTAATATCTTTTCAGCTCCGAAGAAAGTGTGACAGTCATCAATCACTGGGCAGGAAATGGCTTTCAGATAGTGATGCATCAAAACATTAGGAAATCTATCAGCAGCTGGCAACTTACTGCGATCGCAAGTCTCACATACAGTATATTTATTTAATATATGTATCTATAAACGCATCAGTGAAGGTTGTGAACACGCCTTAGACCTTAGCGATCGGCTCGCCTGGCGTTCTTTCTCCACTGCTAATGAAAGAAGGGGCTCTGCCGAGGACAAAGTGTTCGCAAGCCAACATCAGCGGCAATTTCGTTTCAACTTGAAGAATTTTTATCGCAAGAGATTTTGAATCGTCTCTTGACGGGGGCTTTTAGATTATGGGGAGTGGTCGGGGTCGATGACCCCCCTTACCTTGTGCTCCCTTTAACGGTGGAACCGACGAAGCCCAGGTTGTGTCTGGACGCGTGGTTTCTAAACTTGTGGATGAAGGACATGCCTTTCTCGTTAGATAAGTTAACCGATGTTCCCCGGTACGTGTACAAGTCGTCCTATATGACCAAGTGCGATAACAAGTCAGGGTATGACCATATCCTCCTATAAGAGAATTCCCAGACTTACTTTGGATTTTCTTTTGGGGGCTTGTGGTTTGTATGTACGACACTGCCGTTTGGATGGAAGATATCGCCATACATTTATCACTCAATTGGGCTAGCTGAAACGGGCTATTTGAGGGGTCAGGATATACCGTGTTCCCTTTATATTGATGATCGTTTGAATGGTGAACTTTTGACTCCAAATGGCCCTTGGTCAGTACTCCCTCAAGACAGGTCAAGAGTGTATCGAATAGACGCTGCTAAGTCAGTTCTCTTTGTGGTTCTTTCGGTGCTCGTTCAGTTGGGTTACACAATTGGCATAAAGAAGTCCATTCTTTGGCCAAGTACGGCGGTGGAATACCTTGGTCTTATCATTGATTCCGAAAAGCAGTCCTTTTTAATCCCTCGCCGCAAGATCGAGTCTTTTGCATCTTTGAGGGAAACCATTCTTGCCTATAAGTCACAAATACCACTCAGGACGATGCAGCGTTTTCAAGGGAAGTGCATATCCTTGTTGTTAGCAGTCTCTGCGGCAAAACTCTTTATTAGAGAAACTAGCAAAGCTATTGCTTCAGCAGAGATGAGGGGTCATGTGACCTTGAATGAGTTCCAAGGGAAGAGGTAACCTATTGGCGTTTCCTTGACGATTGGCAGCAGTCGCTCCCTTGGAGAGAAGAGAAACATTATAGGATTTCTCTGTCTACGGATGCCTCTAACTATAGTTGGGGGTGCGTTATCCATCAATTGTCTGGAGACCTGGAGATGGGCGACTACTGGACGGACGAACATAAGGAGCTCTTTATCTCTTCTAAGGAGATGCTGGCTTTGGTGCATGCCATAAGAGCGCTACCCGATAACATCAGGGATGCTAGAGTTGACGCATGCGTAGATAGTAAGGTGATGATTGGGAAAGCCAGGGGGCAGGACTTCCCTCCAGTTGATGCGAGTTACGAAACAGCTTTTTCAGGAGGTGTCTTCTCGCAACATTCAGCTTTCTTTACAATATGTGGAGTCTGACAACAATAAAGCAGATACTCCTTCACGACGGTTGTCTCGTACAGAATCGAAGCTGTCTGCAGAGGCCTTCGCGGCAGTAGAGAATGCGTTTGGAGGGGTTACAGGCCACTCATTTGACCTGATGGCCCTTGATTCAAATGCGTTGTTGGGGAAAGGTGGAAAGCCCTTGCCGCACTTTACTCCTCACCCAAGTCCATGCTCTGCAGGTGTAAACCTTTTCTGTCAAGATCTGACAAGAATAACAGAAATGTCTAATCCGTACATTTTTTGCCCCTTTCGGTTTGATTGGTCCAGTATTGAAGTTTTTGTTGCCGTTCAGGATTCCATTCACGATAGTGGTCCCAGAGTTTATTCCACCACCGTATTGGTGGCCAGAGTTGATCGCACGTAGCACTCATACACATTGTCTGGGGAAACGAGGGGATAAACGTGTTCTTCTCAGCCCTTCGAAGTTTGGCTACCCACCTGTTGTATGTCCAGCGACTGAATGCGGGCGTGTCGAGTTGCTCGCTTCTCACAGTAGGAACACTGCTTAGACGGTTTTGTTTTCTCTGTTATAGACTCTGCCTAGAGTTCCCAGGTTATATACTCCTGCAGTGGCGTGCCCAAAGTGCAACTATCCCATTGATGAAACGTTTACATTTTGCTAACAATGTGGTTACCGAAGAAATCCCATTCAGGAAGAGCCTTTCAAGAAACGGTTGACTATTAACGAAGGAGACATCGCCCGTAGACTTCAACAACTGTCTCAACAACGGTCATCCTCGAGATATGTTAGACAGAAGTCAGCCCTAGAGAGTGAGTTCGCTCATTTCCTCGCCAGTTTGGAGTCTGCAAAGTCCCTAGCCTCGGCTCTGCCGGAAGACGTGATAGCATTCCTGGTTTGGAAAGACCGTGCAGTGAGAACTAAGGTCCACCAGTCATCATGCCCTGCTCTATCCCGTCTAGATTTATCTTGTGCATGCCCAAAACGTTTGGCATTTGGGACGGTTCATTCAATGATAGGCAAGCTTCGTGCAATCCTCGCTGATAATAGTAGGGGATCCGACTGGCACCCCTTGTTGGGGGTAGGAAACTCGGCAGCTTGTCGGTTAGTTAAGAAATATCTAGCTAATATTAGGGAGGAACAGCTTAAAGCAAGAGTGTCACCTCGTCAAGCGGAACCTATTCTGGTAGGGGATTTGGCAATTATTTCCAACCATATAGAGCATATGCTATTACATAATGCAAACTCAGCTATTCAGATCTTTGTTCAGGCTAGAGACCAGGCTCTTTTTATGGCATTATTTTTTGCTGGTGACAGGGGCACGGATTTATTACTGACTAAAGTGTCCGACATCCTACGCCTCCCTGATAACTCGGGATTTTTATTTAATTACGTGTATCAATATTTATTTACTTTTGCATCAATACTGTTTTGAATAACGCAAGCTAACAAAATCTGTACCGTGCTTAGTTCGCATTCTTGAGCGTTAAAAAAGCATTTTCGGTCCTATGCTTCTGTTGCAAAGTGGTATATTTTGTAGGTCGTCCATCCAGACACTAACCCCGCCGGACATAGTTTAACTTCAGTAAACTTTTGTATCACATAGCTTTCAGAGGCTCACAGTGCACGCTTAAACTTGTGGTGAAAAGAAGTTGTGAGGGAAGTTGAAAATGATCGACATGTCAGCCTAGAAGCCAATATTTCTCGATCCCCTTTTATTTTCTTCAATCTTTCTGGGTTTAGTACTTTGCTAGTAACCACATGTCTTCTCAGGGGGCTATTTACCTAAGACTTCTACCATGGCACTACAATGATATACAATACCAAAACAATATTGTGTACTATTAGAGCTACATATTGCGTAAAGACAACTTGAATCTCCTGGAAGACAAAACGCTGCTCAGTTGACAATATGGAAAAAAGCGTTGTTTTACTACACTACCACACGTACGCAAAGCGTGCCTGTTTTTTCTAAAGATGACAGGAATTTTTTCTCTGTGACAAATGATTCATAGGCTGGTAGCCAAGTTTTTAATCTCAGAAAAAGATCTGTTCCATCGCGGTTTGAACGTGTGAGCTAAAGGGCGTCTGCTGGCACGACTTTTAGGTGACCCCTTAAATGGTCTTAATGACCCCCGATTTGAAAAAAATGACTGGAATGCTGCAGTTCAATACCACCCAACTCAGTCCCTTCTGTTTTTGAGTAACACGTACCACCGACAACCCAGTGTACGCTCATGGAGCGTCTAGTTGATTTGAATCACCGTACGTGATCAAACTACCCGCAAACGATCTTGTTACGGTTGAAATCCTATCTGCGTCAATGTTCGGGCGACGAACTCCGCAAAGCGAAGCTTTCCGTGCGAGGCACTAAGTGCCGAGAGTAGAAAAAGAGACAAGGGATGAAACTGACCACCACGTGACTAGTTCAATGTGGACTGGAGGATACCGGTGACGGAAATATGTCATCAATTCTGAGAAGATATATAGGAAGTGAAAATAACCTTTTCTATAATTAAGCTGATCGTCGGTTTTGCACCTTGACATGAAAACGTCTCGTCGAGAAAAACGGCATCAGCACCAGGATAATAGACAAAACAATAAAAAAATTACAAGTGGAAAACAAATCTCTCTTTAGAAATTGGTAAGAATTTTCCGAATTTTTTTTTGCGTTCTTTCTCGATCCTGCTGAGGCAACGCTTTAACTACAACATAAATATAAACATTAATATTTATAACTTTCTTAAGAGATTAAGATCTTGACTCCGGAGACGGAGTCCCCAAGGCAGTCCGAGTTGTTTACAGCAACGCTCTGGCAACGTCTGCGACGGCACTGGAACCATATGTATCGCCGCGTGCCTTTCCAATAAACCTTTCCAGCGACGTAGCGAGGGGGGTCTGCTGCCTGGGTAACAGCTTGCCCTCCATACGTACGTACCCTTGCTTTGCGCTCTGGAGAGGTCACTCCAGCCTCGCTTTGCAGTGTCGGCAAAACACCGGAAGCAGCAGTCTACCGGTTATAAGTCTGCATACTCAATTGCGTAGAGTCAGACCCCAGGGGCTGCTTCCGAAGGTGGGAGAGCTCTTCGCATCTCACTGGGCAGCTACCGCCCGCCTTAAGCTGGGCAGTCCCCAGCCAGTAAGGTGCTGCCCCGCCACGGTCCCTTTAGCCTCACTGGGTGCGTTTGGTGTTAGGGTTAAAACCGACAAGCGGATCGACAACTGTGCACCAGCCAACTGAAAAATGAAAACTCACGCCCTGAAATTGGGTACATGGAACGTAAGGACAATGACACCAGGATTTCCTGACGACCCGCAGGACGTAAATGATGCTTGCAAGACAGCCGTCATCGACAGAGAACTGAGATCTGTGAGGGAGACGTCACCCTGTTTTGGCAGGGCAAAACATAGACGAGTTCAGAGAACACGGCTCAGTGTAGTGTTCTACCCAGCGCTTCCATCTGTTGTTCTCTGTCTTTAATCACATCCCCTGTTACTGATTTCAAAGGGGCAGTTTTCTTTTGTGTTGGGCCCAATGCCTGCTTGATACCGTCATACATTGCCTTGATGTTGCCTGTGTCAACTGCAATCTGGGAGCAGAGCTGAAGTCAGTAGTCGTTGGCGCATTACCTGGCACACTGCTGGACTTTGCAGCGCGCAGCGCGCAGAACCTGGAGGTTCTGTTTTGTATGCTGTCAAAGCGTTTCTCTTGACCTCGACGACTGGTGTCATTTCTTCTGAGTGGGCTTCGAACCAATCAGCTGACTTGATGGTCTTTTTGCCAAAGGTGGACATGGCGGCGTTGTACACAACATCTCTGAAGTGTTCCCATCGGTCTTGGGAATTTGCAGTGCGTGGGTGAAACAGGGTTGCCTCCTGGCTCCCACCCTGTTTGGAAACTTCTTTGCTTGGATGCTAAAACACTCATTTGGGCCTGCAACTGAAGGTATCTACCTCCCAACCAGGACAGACGCAAGGCTTTTCAACCTCTTCAGACTAAGAGCCAAGACGTAAGTCCAGCTAAGGTGCCTGCGTGACTTCCTCTTTGCAGACGACGCAGCAGTAACCGCCCACTCAGCTGATGACCTACAACAGCTCATGACTTACTTCAGCAATGCGTGCAAAGACTTCGGGATTAATTACCATTAGCTTGAAGAAAACACAGGTCATGGGACAGGATGTTGAGTCTCCCCCAGCCGTCAGTATCAATGACCATGAACTGGATGTCGTCCATGACTTCGTTAATCTGGGCTCAAATATCTCAGACACCCTCTTACGTGACGCAGAGCTCAACAAGCGCATCGGTAAAGCAGCTACCACCATGACCAGACTGATAAAGAAAGCATGGAACAACAGCAAGCTGACTGAGCACACAAAGTCCCACATCTACAGAGCCTGCGTCGTGAGTATCCTCTTGTATGGTAGCGAGTCTTGGACTTTGCGTGCCCGACAAGAGCGAAAGCTCAATGCTTTTCTAATGCGTAGCCACAGACGCATTCTGAAAATCACCTGGCAGGACAAGGTCCCAAACAACACTGTCCTTGAAAGAGCTGGTTGCACCAGCATGTACACGCTGCTGAAACAGAGACGTATGCGGTGGCTCGTGCGCATGGACGACGGACGCATCCCTAAAGACCTCCTCTACTGAGAGCTTGTGCAGGGAAAACGTCTCACAGGCAGACCACAGCTGCGATTCAAAGACGTGTGCATGAGGGACCTTAAAGCCTTGAACATCGACTAGAACAACTGGGAAGCACAACCCTCGAACGGTCAGCCTGGAGACAGACTGTGCAGAATGGTTTTTCTAAAGAGACACTCGCTCAGCAGCACGAGGAAAAGAGAATGAGAAGAAAGGCTGCAGCCCTGACAGACAGACCAGCTTCAAATGGGCCTCTGCCACAGGAACCGTAGTTCCCGCGTCAGACGGGCCAGCCACGCACGACGCTGTACCAGAATAAACACCTAGAGCGCAACTCCATAGTCTTCCGAGACTGAAGGATGCCTACTTTTTAAGACCTTAAATTGGTTTTCTTTCAAAAGATCATTCCGACCGTGAGCTTCCAAAAAATTTCGGCCATTGATAAATAAGGACTGAATAAATAAATAAATATTAAATTAAATAAATAAATATTAAATTGAATCAAAATAGACCTATCGAATATTGCTACATTTGGCTTGGCATTCTTGTGCGAAGATCGTTTATTACACTGGCCGAAGTCAAGGCGGCCAGAGTTGAGTTTTCAACCTTTTTTTGCGTTTCCACCACAAATCGGCAAAGCCTGCTGACCAAAAGAATCTTGGGTTCCATGAAAGTGGCGTTTGTCGCTAAATAGATACGGGAAGAGCTGCTGCAACGTTGAAGTGTTAATGGACAGAGGAAAAAGTGTTCGGAGTGAATGCGCGCTAAATATATTGAGCGTGAATCGAAAAGATTGCCAAGTTGCTTGCAAAGTTCCAAAGTATGTCACCTGTGATCATGAGTTGAGATTATCTGTGAGCACAAAATGCGAATGAGATGAAGGAGTTTCGCAGAGTTTCGAAAGTGAAAAATATCAGAAGTATTATGGGAACCAATAACTGTGCAAAAGTGTGTACTACTGCAACCAAGAAAATAATGTTGATCGACGGCAAGAACGAACATTATCTTGTTCTGAGAGGCAAAGAGAATCTTAACCAGACGCCATATTTTAAATCCAACCACGCGAGTTCCATGGGAAAGCAAATCAAGTACACTATGGGGCCCAGTTCTCGGCCACTTTTTGTTCAAGTTTATGTTTCGCGCCACAAATGAATGTGAATAAAAAGCAATTGCTTCCAAAGGTAGCTTGATTCCTTGTCTTTTGGCTTACCGAGTTTTGACTTTACAGCTCCTTTTTTCTCGCACGTCGAGGTGACGCAAAGGTAAATGAATTTGGTTTCCCCGAAAACGTGTTTGTTAACGGCTAAACGAATTACATGGTTTAATTCAAGTTTATATTTTATTCGTATACAAGGCACAGATGAGCCAATTCTTGGCATAGAGAACGTAGAGTGATAAAGCTATCTGTCAAATATAAACTTTTGCGGTGTGTTGTATTCTTTGACCTAAATTCACTCCTCAATATATCCTTAGTACTTTTGCGTATTTGCCTATTCTCGGCCACCCTGCTCGACGTAAACACTAAAAAGCGCCCATAGTTTTGTATGGCGTTTTCGTGTCAAATCAGTTGTAAAAATAAAGATGTAATGGAGTGGCATGTTCTAACAGTAGATATGAATTACCAACTCTTTATTAGCCTTGCTTGCCTGCACATAAGAAAAGTTGAAACAAAGCTCTTTAATGATAATTTGTGATCGAAATATCAAAACACAAGCCTTATAAGTGATTTAACAACAACAAAGTGGCAATAAAACGTTATTTATTCTGAGAAATCGCGCGCACTCTTTTGTGGCCGAGAAGTGGGCCCAATGGCCGATGACTGGGCCCCCCAAACGAAGCCTCCATTTTCGTTATTACTCGGGAGAAAACAGCGTTGAGCAGTCGATAGCTTTACATGTGTAAGCTAAATGCTGGAGCTAGTTTTGTGTGAAACTTCAAGTCCTTAAGGCTATTTCAAGGTAAGAAATACAAGTTTACGTTTTTTGTGGCCGAGAACTGGGCCCTATAGTGCATGTACCGGAATCCGTATTATGATAGTGTTTGTGTTTCTTGTAATTACTTGTTTTGAAATGTGGAGCAGAGGAACGTTAACGACTGTACTTTTCAGTAGTGTCATTGTAATACCAACTATCGCATGGATTATATAAAAGCAGTAGATTAAGCCTATTTCGTTTGGGAAGTCTGCGGCTCTTCAGAGTAAAATTTGTTCTCCGTTTGGTTCAAGGCACCCTGTTAACCATCATTCTTATACTCATGGCTGGAGATGTCTCTCGTAATCCAGGGCCTATGAATATTTCTACTGGTGAAAGGAGCTGTTTTGCGGAAATTGAAAAGTACTTAAATATTCCAGTAATTATTTCAAACCGTCCAAATTATTCAAGATCCTTTGCTAAACCAAAGACGCGTCAACTTTTTGAAGTTCCCATTGTTAATGAACAATGCCAAATTCAAAGTGCCAGCAGAAATCTAAGGCTTTGTTGCTTGAATGCTCCCTCTATCCGAAATAAAAGCGCTGATTTTGTTTGTTATGCATCTTCATCTGGTGCTGATGTTTTTGCGATCACTGAGACTTGGTTGACAGAGAGAGGTCCAGCTCAAAGAGCCGAAATCACTCTACCTGGATTTAAGCTGCTTGACCATTCAAGGAAAGGAAGGACTGGCGGTGGAACTGCATTCTTATTTAACGACAATGTCGATGCGCGTGATATTGAATTCTCTGAATGGTTCCTCCAATACGATTCTACTAGATTATGGGTTATCATTATTTATCGCACTCCTTATTCCGCTGTACACCCAGTCACCACTAGTTTGTTCTTGGAAGAGTTCTCAAACTATCTATCTGGAAACTGTGATTACGTCTTCTGAGCCTTTGCTCATCACAGGCGACTTCAACATACATGTTGACGATGTCAGAGACTCGGACGCTATACGATTTCTAGATTTACTGGCCTCCATGGGTCTAGAGCAACACGTAGATAAGCCCACTCATATTTCCGGTCACACACTGGACTTGATGATCACACGCTGCTCGGACACTCTGATCGGCACTAAACCTCGACCGGATTATTTGCTCTCTGATCATTTCACGGTTACGTGCAATCTCATTCTGCGAAGACCAACACCCAGTGTCGAACAAGTATTTTATGGGCGGATTAAAGGAATTGACAAATGCAAGTGCAAGGATGATATATTACATTCGGTGAGAATTGCCCAGATACGCTCGATGATCTCGTGCATTGTTATAATAAATCTCTGGCTGATGTGCTTGATAAACATGTTCCCATGTACAAAAAGGTCATCAACGCGAGGCCACTAGTGCCGTGGTTCAATGAGGAGATTAAGTTGGCGAGGCGCGAAAAAAGAAAAGCAGAGCGAAAATGGAGACGCACTGGCCGCAGAGAGGACATGTTGGACTATTAGGCAAAAAAGAACTATGTAAATCAGATAATGAACGAAGCACGGATAAAATTCTACCAAGACTTCATTGAGGAGAATAACACTGATCAGCGTAAATTATTCGTAGCTGCAAAAACTCTGTTTAATCAAGGCGACCAAAGGTCTGTCTTTCCTCCATTCGTCGAAAAGTTGAAATTTGCTAACCAAATAGGACAATATTTTGTAGAGAAGATAAGGAGCATTCACTCTAAGCTGGATAACTTGGCATTCACTCTACCCATCGATCCACACTCGGACAGTGGTGCAGATGTGCAACCTACTGTTGTTCAGCTTAATGCTTTTACGACACTCAGTGAGGACGATGTTCGACAGCTCATACCTGATTGTCTAGCATAAAGTCATGCAGTCTAGACCCACTGCGTGCCTACATCTGTCGCGCTTGACTACGTTGATATATTGTTGCCAGTCATTACCAAGATTATTAATTTGTCTTTGATATCTGGTCAGTTTGCGGAGCAATGGAAGTGTGCTCTTATCAGTCCAGTTTTGAAGAAATTGGGTCTTGATCTATTGTTTCCAAACTACAGGTCTGTTAGCAATTTACAATAAATCTCTAAACTGACTGAGAAAGCGGTGTTTAATTAAATGCACGCGCACATGATGACCAACGCAATTTATTCTGAATTGCAGTCATCGTATCGTAGATTTCATAGCACTTAAACAGCGTTAGTCAAGGTCACAAACGACATTTCGATGAAGAGGTTACGCTATTGGTCATGCTGGATCTGAGTGCCGCATTCGATACGGTAAATCATGGCATTTTAATCAGCCTTCTACACGAGGAAGTGGGTGTTAGTGGCCTAGCTCTGGAGTGGTTTAGATCCTACCTGCAGAACAGAACACAACTGTGTATAAACAGGTATCTTACAATCAATGATTTGCCTAAATATGTCACCATTTGTGGAGTAAAGGTGAAAGTGAATCTTCATGCCAAAACTCTCCTACTTCTTTTTGGGATTAGACAAGGAAAGTGAACAGAATTTAACTGCCCGCTTTAGTAAGTAAGTAAGTAAGTAAGTAAGTAAGTAAGTAAGTAAGTAAGTAAAATTAAAGTAAAACCTTTATTTAAACACGATAAGTATTTTAAAAGCTATGCAGCTTGTGGTGTTGTCTTGTTGTCTTGATCGTGGCCACAGCCGAGTCTTCAACACTAACAGACAAAAAAAAATGGAATCGCCTTATGCAAACTGAATAGGGGCAAAAAACAACAGCAAAAACAAAACAAAAAAAACCAGCTCGGTTTTAGATATAAAGTTCCCTCTTCTTTATTGTCACATTTCAAATTACATGAGAAAAAGATACTAAAGAAAAGAAAAATCCGCTTTCTTATGCCTGTGGGGCAGGTATTTCTTCTACGTAGATACGGGACACTGAATTCCATCCAGTGAGTGCATTCGCAACACCGGGAAACCAGAACACCGACCAACCCAGAATCCCACACGCACCATACCATCGTGATTTTTTTCGCACACTCCTTCAATGTGACGAGGGCGGTGTAAATTTTGTTTTCTGCTGCCCTGTCCACGTTCCATGTAGATCGTGCCATCAATGGCTGCTGGGGTCGAGCACTCTGCTCCGTTGAAGGTAAAATACCATCGACTGCAACAAAGATCGCAGTCCATTATGCGAAGATTCCCATCCCAGTATACTTGCAATGCAGTTTGGTTAGACATTTTCTTGAAAATGCATTCCTGTTAAAATCAATAAAACATCTAAAAGGGGTCAAAATTGTATAGTATAGCGTACGAATCTTTGTTTACATTTTTTGCCGCATTGCCCCAAGGCTATCGTTTTCTAATCAGTCAGCCGAGAATAAAGTACTGAATATTGACAGTGCATCACATAAGTGGACTATCTCTGCAAATTTGAACCCGATATTCCAGATTATTATATCTCTCAAATAGTACGCGTGCTGTGATTGGTTAAATTAGCGGGCCGTATTCTACAGTACGGCCCGCTGTACAGCCCGCTAAATTAAAAACGCTTTCCAAACTATTTTCAGTTTTTTCCAATTCGTATTTTTCCACAGAAAACGCCACTTTTACCCGTTTTTTGCGGCGTTCCATTTTCTCAGAACAGATTTTATCGATTCTGGTGGAGTGAAAAAAACAATCACTGAGAAATATACTTTCTTGCGTTGTGATTTTTATTGTCCTCAAAAATCAATGACCTGAGTGATTAAGAATCATGTTAACCTTAAAAGAAAAGGTTATTCTAAATCCAGGGGTCCGAAATTCGGACCCTTGGTTCTTTTAATCTGAAATTGAAATAAGTTTTCTAAAACAGAACAGCTCTTAATTAATCTAGGGGTCCGAAATTCGGACCCTTGCTTTAAGTGAATGAATACACAAGTAAAAATCTATCTTTGAACATTTATCTTAAGATTAACAAGTCCAGGGGTCCGAAATAATAATAATAATAATAATAATAATAATAATAATAATAATAATAATAATAATAATAATAATTTATTACTTATTAGGCGCAAATTAACATCTGAATATGATCAAATGCGCCTTACATCTAAAATTACTCCTAATAATTACAATAAAATATAATTAAGAATCCTTGAAATTAATAACTTTAAAAGTAGTCAATCTAACAATAACAGGCAAAAGCCTTCCTAAATAAATGTCTTTATAGTTCGTTTAAAAACCAAAAAGTCATCCATGTCTCTAACACTCGCAGGCAGGCTGTTCCACAATACAGGGACAGCTGTTTGGAATGATCTGTCTCCCAGAGTTTTCTTTGTTTTTCTTATGGACAACTGTAATAGTAGTTCTTTAGAAGAACGAAGCTGGTACTTACAATTATCCTTTAATCGAACCAGATTACAGATATAGGACGGCGCCAGTTGATAAATTGCTTTAAACGTTAAAACTAATATTTTGAACTCGATACGGTAAGTAACGGGTAGCCATTCGGACCCTTTCTTCGATTGAGTGAAAAGAAGTTGAAAAAAAACACTATCGTTGAAAATGAAGACTTACAAGTCTAGGGGTCCGAAATTCGGACCATTGCTTTAAGTGAATGAAAATAAGTTAAAAACTATCGCTAAACATGAAAATGTAAAATTTAGAAGTCCAGGGGTCCGAAAGCTGCTTCTGTGTATCTGAAATTCTAATAAATAAATTGTAATGTATAGGTTTTCTAGCATCCAACACCTCCTCAAGTTCGTACCCTTTTTTTTAAGTGAATGAAACTCGGAATGTTGCGTTACTATTTGGATTCACAAAGGTTTTCGAAAATGCGTACGAAAATATGGGTACGAATTTTGAAGCCCACAGTTTAACATAAAGAGAAGAATAATCCAGGTTAAAACGTGTCAAAAATTTTTTTATGTAACGTCATATTTCTGAACAAATTTGCAACAGAATTTATATTTTCGTCACTCAATTACTTTGAATTTAGAGATTTTACAGACTACGGATCTCAAAAACACCAAGAATAAAATTCTACTGTATTTTAAAATTGAGAAAACATTAAACGCAAGCATGAGAAATTTCTGGTTTACCTAGGTGTAAGGACCTGACCAGGTTTTCGTTGTTTTATGTGCTATTGTTTTGATGAACTCCGTTGTTTTCAACTGTTTTCCTCGGCTTTCCTTGTCTTACGTTATTCGTGAGTTTTACAACTTCTTACACCGAGGTAAAGACAAAACTCCAGGCATGGAATATATTTCATAATATATATTGTTATAGTTATAATATACATAATTTTGTTGCGTTGGCTTTTATAATTATGATTTCACTAAACGTCCCTAGCTTTATCACGCGGTTGTACTTGGGACGCCAACTCACAACGTATGGTCTCCTGGTCCTCCAGTTTATCAAAATATATTCCATGCCTGGAATTTTTCATGCTTACAATTACTACAGCAGCATTTTTTGTAAAGAGGTCAACGACGTAATCGCTAGCTCGACTGAAGTGTCTGACAATGCAGTCGTAGGCGGCGGTCGGTATTTTTACATTCTTGTGGTCGAACAACACCTGACAGAACCCATCTCTTGCTTCTCCAGCTGCAAAAGTGAAATGTACGATTACAATCTTCTTTGAAATGTGCAAGTGGCCGACGACATAGGCCAAGGTAGACTATGCAAGCAAAAAAGAATCTAACATAAATCAAAATTTCGTATCATCTTTATTACCAAGCTGATCATATCAATTATATAAAAAAAAAACTCTATGCAAACTATTTTAATAACAAATTGTGGGTTGGCAGATTTTTGCTTTGAATGATATTTTTTGGATTCGCCCATTGCTGGTGCAAGAATCCTCTTTGTCACATTTCTATTAGTCGTTCCATCGACACCTGATAACTAATAGTTACCCCAAGGTCATGGGCGAGTCTTTGGCGGCGGTTTTCTGAGTCAACCGCGAAACAAACATTGTCTCAAAATTGGGGCTGAAATAACAGTGACAAAAGCCAGACTGCTTTTGTGGGCTATTTCTTTTGATTAAACCATACGAACATTCTGAACGCAGTCACTCCCAAAAGTATCGACTATCACCGACCAACAGAATTTAAGAACTCTTAAGATAGCTCACCAAAGGTAAAATCTTTAACTGAGGCCTGCTAAAGTTGTGGGTCGAAACAGAAATAATTAAAATTAAAGCATACTGACAATATTTTAGATTTGTTACCCTTCATATTGAAGACACGGGAATTTTGGACGATTTGTTATATCTGCTAGCTAGCACCTTTGAAATACGTAGAAGTAAACGATATAAACGACACAACCTCAAACCCAATAATGAATAATTATAATTAATACTCGGAATGGTCAAGATCGCCACCCCTCCAGGAGAACGATTGAGAGCAAGTGTCACATATACAAAATTCCTCGTATCTTAGCGTTTTACCTACCTGATGAGCTGGCTTCGCTCATGATATGAGTGATCTCCAGATCTGTTCTATCCAGACTGGAATCAAAGGTTGAGTCTCTCTGTAAAGTTTTGTCCGTGGAAGTGTCGTGTTCTTCATTCTCACGGCGCTCGCTAACTACGCTCGTAATCTGGGAACTTTCACTTTCAACATTTGCAGCATTGTGACCATTGGTTTCTACCCTTGCGATTGCTTGATTGAACTGGCACACAAAATCTTTGTGACTGGCCTTCTAGTATATCTCTAAAGATGCCATTGGGTCGAAATATTTAACTTTCAAATGGCACTTAGTATGAGTTCCATTTGGGCAAGGTTCGAATTTGAACTGCAAAAACATAACGTATAAAGCGAGAGTCAGACCGCTTCGTCTTATCGATCGTAGATAGAAAAAAGAACTAATAAGCCAAATGAAAAGATTCGTTCTTACCAGCAGGGAATCCTTTCCTTTTTAAAGAGACTTTTTTACACTCAATACTCTTCGATATACTTGACGCATTTTCAGTTTGTCTTTTCCGAGGTAAATGAAAACTTGTCCATTTTCGACTTTTATGGACCACAGAGAGGTGTTGGTCATTTTTTTTCTCACGACTTGTTCTTATGCCGAGCAAAGCAATTGAATAGAGTCCGTTGTCGCAAAGCCGATCTGTCACTTGCCAAGTGTGAACTCTGCTCTATAAATTGGCGTCGGTCAAGAATAGTTCATTGTCATTGTTACGTAGTGTCATTCCCAACATGACTGTACTTCTCCTGTTACACAATAATTATATGGTTCCACAGCAAAATCGTATTACTGATAACTGATATTGTACTTTAATATACTTAACTGATTGAAAAAACTAAATACAAAGAACTGGTTCGACTTCATCAGAAGCAATGACAAGAGTTCCCTCTCTTCAGTATGACAAGAAAACAGTCATTAAAAAAACCACATCAATAATCTGGAGCGGGGACTTTTTATCGAACGCCGCAAACAAGAGTTTTTTCTCAGTGAACAAACAGACACTGCGGTCTGAAAATCGCGGAGCACGCGGAGCTAATCAAATTTTGAGTTTCCGGTGGGCTGGACAGATGCCAACGGCTAGGGGTGGACAAAGAAACGGCATTTGAATAAGTTTGTAACCGTTGCAATGCCGCCAAAATTGCTACACAACGAGAAGTCCTTTCTGCAGTAAGGTTTCAACATGCATGAAGACTCGGACACCAGAAGCTCGTTCCCGTCCCCGTTCAAACAAAAATCAGAACTTGAGCATGGCGTTGGATTCGATGACTATGATTCCAGAGATTCATCAATACCATCATCGCAGCCCGGTATGTGTGTAAGGCGTTCATTCCTCTCTTACTGTATCGCTTTTGTTTTAAATTCACTTGAGGAGCAAATGGTAGAAGTGAGCGTTCGCTTAACGTTTTATTAGGGACCTTAAGCAAGGACGACGACGACGGCTACGAGAACGTTGCCTAAAAATATTATTTCCCGTTGCCGTAATAATTTTACGATTACTCCATGTCGTTCGGCTTAGAAAGTGTGAATTCGCAATCCAAGAATAAAATTGATGAGAACGGTGTGGATATTCAGAGAGTTAATTGAAAATTCGTTGTCATGTGCTCTCGTCCTCCACATGACCTCAAATTTGATCATTTCACGTCGTAGTCAAGACGAGAACGGCAAAGAAATGTATCAAAATGTAAAACGCACGTGCAAAGCTATTGTTTTTGCCTACTGAATATGCAAATTTGTTGCGTTCTCGTAGCCGTCGTCGTCGTCTTTGCTTAAGGTCCCTATTATTTAAGATGCATTACAGCCAAAAAGAAAGATGACAAAACGACTGTACAAAGTCCTTCCAATAAATATCTTTTCCCTCTGGTGAAACTGGGTCTTCCGATTAGATAGCGTCCCTCAAACATTCGCTTCTTATCATCAGCTCCAAAATTTTTTCATAAACTGTAGCTTTAAATGTATGAAATGCATTTTATTTCAGCAGTACAGCAATACCATTAACGTTGCAAGAATAATGACATTGAAACGGCCCTATTTTAACTTAACTAGACTGCGAGCAGGCTCCCTTTTGCACTAAATCTTTAAATATTTGTTTGAAACGAACGAACACTTCAAAATGGCTGAAACTGCGGGTCGCAAATACCGTGGGCGTTTTTTAGAGCGCGTGGTATTTGAGACCCGCTGCTTCTACTAACTATGCTTCAGCCATTGAAAGTTCAACGTACGCGTTCGTTTCAACGATTCAATAATTCTAGAGCAAAAGTTTAAAAGAGAGACTGCTTGCAGTCTACTGTATAAATTAACTGTTCCGTTCTCCCACGCAAAGAATCGGCAACACACTCTGATAGGTCGCTTGCGGTTAGCCTGAGGGTGGCGTTGGCATGACCACTTTTTTCCCACTTAAGCGACAAAACTCTTGACTTTCCCCACAAAATCTTTTTCCCCCAAAATAGATCCGGCATGTAAAATAAAAATTAACGTCCTAGAAAACTCCAAGTTTTTAACATTAGTATTTCTGCTTTCCAGAGATTCATGGGATAGGATTTGATAATACCAGTGATTCTTCAAGGTTCTCTTTACATCCCGGTATGTCTCTTGGTAGGCTATTAGTATTTCTCCTCGGAATAAACTTATGCAACAGCTCCAACGGCTAGGTATGGTTAAGAAAATATGCCGATGCAATATGATCTTAGATGCTGTGCATTTCCTAAAACTTTGCAAAAAGGGAAGACGTATTTCCCTGAGCTTCTTTGTCAAATATTTCGCACGCATCACCTGTTTCAAATCAAGGCTGGTGTAAAACGTACGTCTTCTTTGCATTTGCCGATTTATGTAGAAAGGGTTTTTAACCGTTCACGATTCGCCTGTTACGTAGCCTTTATTCAACCAGGTTAAGAAAAAGGTCAAAAGCGACGCTAAACTAGTTATTTTCGCATCAATGAAAACGGAAAACCCCAAATATTCGAAGCATATCTCTCTAGCATTCCAATAGCAATTGTGTTGGATGTTCCGAAAGCAACCAGCAAACGGCGGGACGGATATCCGCCATCTGTTTCCCACAAAATTAACTCGCCCTGAAACTGAACTAATTTCAAACCAATCGGAAGTCAGTTTCAATTGCTTTTACTTTACAGTGAAGTCAATTTATTTGGTTTCCTTTTGTTAAAAATTGATGCAACGGGTTTTTGCGAGAGAAAATAGTGCAACAACATGCGGTGTACGAAATAAGACTGCATTGTAGGCTGCTTCTCTAATTTAATCATCTTCTATTGTGCCTCAGCAGAATGTCCTACCCCGCCAAAGAAAACAAGAGACAAGCGGCCGCAAATTACTGGATATTCCCCAGCCTCGTCCGTCTCAAACCTAGGTAAAAATTGTTACAATATATTGATTATCCAGATTCATCCGCGGTGGTTTTAATAGGCGAACAAACTTCCCAAATTCTTTCGCAACTTTTCATCAATAGTGTAGCTGACAAGTAATCTAACAGGTTGCGCAACTCGGGGATAAGAGCGGGGTGGACAAGCGCCAGAAAATATACTTTTTTTTTCCTCACGCAGGAAGTAAGTAAATGATAAACCGGTAAATAAAGCACTTAGTATCAGCTTTCTAGCCTTTGGTATTTCATATTTACTTCGATGCCCATTTATACTAAATTCCAGAATCCATGGAACGCATAAACTGGGTGAACACGAAGATTTTTTACCTGGAATGTGACGAGAGCAATGACCAAGAATCTTTGTTTTCCCAGTTAACTCACCTCGGTGGACATAAAGTAACGTTTTTGAGTAAAAGGGTTGATCTTATAGTGACAAAAACAGGCAAAAAAGAATGAGGTTGTTGCCAAGTATAACGCCTGTTACACATCAGTCAAGATCCGTGACTATGGTTATAAAATCACAGACAATGAAGTTAAAGGGTTAAGTTGTGTTACTGAAATAGCCAGACGGTGGAATATCAAAATTTTGGAATACGAGTATGTCTCTCGGTTAATCAGTCAATTTCATAAATATTTAAACATTGGTACAAGTCAGGCCACAGACATACTTGTCAGGAAACTGAAACACCCATTTACAAAAGTGGAAGATACGTCTGGACTTTATCGACCTTGTTACAAGGAGTTTAAAAAATTTCCTTCCGTAAATTTTGAATCAGAGCTTGGGGGCTGTCCATTTGGTTATCCAAACACTTCGAATTCCAGTGAAAAACTGTCAAAACAGAAAAATTGGATAGTGAGACTCACACGACTTGAATGTGCATTTGGAAAGTAGAAAACATCGAGAGTTTGCTTCTAATGACAGCAACTACGCTAGAATTGATGAGTTTATCATTAAAAATGGACTAGAAGTTGAAACCTTTAAAGCAAAGATGTATAAAAAACATAATGTACAAGAAAATTAGTGACACAGACCACATTTTGGTTGCTTAGGAATTACTGTGACATGTATACCGATTTAATCATGCTG
>NC_090892.1:13626658-13671658 GCF_036669925.1 Montipora capricornis | reverse complement strand
AGTTGCGTTTTGTCCAACGGGAATCCCTCAAACAACAGTCTACACTAGAGAGCCTGATCCTTCCCTCTGTGATAAAGGTCATCGTCATATGGCAGTAGTACCGTACGGAACCTCTCTGCAAAATACCCACTCTACAGGGCAGCATTGCGCTGGCTGGGAAATTGAATATTCGCTACTTAACTTGCTGGGAAATTACGTTGCAACGCGGGTTCTAGCTAGATAAAAAAATCTCTAGTTTACAGAGTTTGTGTTTCTCGTGGTAACCGTACTATAAAAAAATATATCTATCTTCGCACTGTCGAACAGTTCTTCATTTTCCAGGGATAGTAGAGCGAGCGAAACATGGAATTCATTGAGTGTGAAAATCAAGCCACGCGAGAAAGGCGAAACGCGATCTCGCGCAAATACCTTGAGTATTTTGCCAGTACAATATTTTGTGCTATCCATGGTGCTAATTATTGATTGGGGTCTGTCAGTGTTAAGTTATGCAATAAAGCAAGGCATATCATGCTGTGAATTCCTGCGAAATAGTTTCAACACACTGATTTGAGCGCACAGCACCGCTAACGGTCTCGTATTGTTTGCCTAAACGTCTTTTTTGCCCGGTTTCGCTTTCGGTTTACATTAATCTTAAACTCGCTAGCCAGAATTTGAAATCTAGCTAGCCAGAATTTGAAATCTAGCTAGCCAGAATTTGAAAACTCGCTAGCGAGAATTGGATAATCGATGGCAGAAACTCAAGACTGGATCGCGGGAACTCGACGCTAGATCGCAGAAACTCGACACTAAACAGCGAGAACTCGACACAAGATCGCAGAAACTCAACAATCAGTAGGAAGAACTGGAGCTTTTTCCACGAAACTCGACCATCCCGACACGTAACTTGACCTACAATTTCTATAACTCGATCGTGTCAACATGGATTTCAACCTGGTTTCTAGAAAGTTGAAGGGCTTTTGGCTGTAACGTCTTAACTTTGGAAAAAAACATAGGTACGCAATGCGTACATGTGTAGGCTTTTTCTTGCTACCTCTTGAAATAAAAAAATTTTCCATCAATGCAAATTAGTTTATTGTTCCATAAAATAATGTTTGAAACTCATTCGACTGTGTGAGATGTTTGAATGCAATCATAACTTGCTGCTGAACACTTAGCAAATCAATTCAAACATTCTTCATAGAATGTTGGTAACCTTATACTGTAGGCAGTTTTTTAAGTCAAAATTACAACATGAAATCAATTTACCTCCAACTGGCTGTAAGTAATTTATTAAAATAGTTTTCCAACTGGCTGCCTGATCATTTGCGAGTTTCTTGCAAGAAAGCATTTTCTGAGTTTCAATTACGGTTTCCAAATGCGGGGCTTTGAGTCCCCCATCTTCGATGTCACTTATAATTGCAGAATGCTTAACTTTACCTTTATTTTTCCAGATAAAATCATAAATTATCGTATTCGAATTCTTCAAAAATTCCTTATCAAAGCATAACAAGCTGGTTCGATAGAGAAAAATTGGGATAATGAACGTTTTGACAATTTGGATTCTGCCAATAATGGTGATGTCTCGCCATCTCCAAATTCGTAGCTTTTGTTTTATAGCGTTAATTAATTCCTCGAAGTTCAGCTTCTGTTTTAATCGTTTATCGTATGTAAAATGCACTCCAAGTATCAATCTGGGACTTGATACAATTTAATGATGTAGTTTAGGCACAATTACCTAGTAACAATATCTGTTTTGTCTTCGTTCACCTTAAGTCCAGAACATTTTCTGAAACGTTCTACAACATCTAAAACCTGTATCAAATAATGATTGTTCCTTAAAAAGCCAGTCAGATCATCTGCAAATAGTCCAAGTTTAATCTCCTTGTTATCCACCGGAATACCCTGAATGTCATTATTACCACGTATGCTAATACTCAAAATTTCTAAAACCATAATAAAAAGGTAGGCTGATAGGGGATCGCCTTGCCTGACTCCCCGCTCGACAGCAACCGACGAGGTCGAGTAGCCATTGTTTAGGACACAACTGGGAATATTTATTTTATTGTACAAAGTATAAACCCATTGAATAAACGAAGAACCAAAGCCGAATGCAGATAAAGTGCGAAACAAGAATTCCCTACTTACAGTATCAAACGCTTTCTGAAAGTCTATGCAGATCAATCTTCCATCAATATGACACTTTTCCGTGAAATCCATAACGTCCTCTATGGTTCTAATTATAACAACATCAAAAATCGTTCTACCTTTAACATATGCGCATTGATTGTGATGGATTACGTATGGAAGAATCTTCTCCAATCTTTTCGCAATAGCTTTTGATCCTATTTTTACGCCCATGTTAATCAGCGAGATTGGTCCCAGTGTGACAAATCTCTTTTATCCCTATCCTTTTTCTCGATCAACGCTACGACAGCCTCTTTTTGAGAGTTCGATAGCTCGCCGTATTCGTAGGCGAAATTTAAACTGTCAACCACCAAATTTCCTACTTTATTCCAAAAGGTTTTATAAAATTCAACTGTTAGTCCATCATCGCCTGGTGACTTATTCCTGCCAAAAAATTGGAGACACTTTTAAAACATTCAGAAACAGTCGGCGCTCCTTCACAGCTGGTTTGGACCTGGTCAACACTTAGTCTTGGTATCCAGGGGTTATTTAGAAAGCTATATAACAAATCTTCGGACGAAGTGAGGAGATCACTTTTGGAGAGATTCGAGTAGTACATTTCATGCAATTTCCAGTAGCAGTACTTTTTTAGGATCTGTAACCAAAGTCCCCTCATCATTAAAGACCTTGCGGACTCAAGCTTTTCGTTTTCCTGTGATTTTCTAAATTCAAGAATACTTATTCCTCTTTTCTCCCTTTTCCTACCAAGTGGCTTTTGAATGAATTATTGCACCTTTGGCCATCTCGTCGTAGAGGGAGTCATATTCCATTTGCAAAATCTCAACGCGTTCACAGTTAGCATCAGTAGGGTTAGCAATGCAGTTTTCCTCACTACACTAATCTTCAAAGACGCTTCAATTTCGGAGATTTTTTCTCGCTTTTCATGTGCCTTCTTTTTACTGTATTTAATTGTTACTTGCCAGATTTTGTATTTTATTAGATCCCAGAGAAGTACTTTTAATAATAGTATAGACCGCCGGATAAAAATGTTCGCCGAGGACGTTTGAAGAACCTCAAATGATGACGCTAAGGAAGAATGAAACATTGCACTGAATTCGGCTGTGCTAAGGTATGCGATCATAGAATAACCTATGTAAGCGAGTAAGTTCACCAGGAGCAGTCATGCAGCTCGCTGGTTTTAGTATCCGACCTGTGCACGTGTTGCGGCAGCCGTAGGGTCGATTTCTCTCTGAGACTCTCCCGGTTTACTTGCAATTGTTTGCCAAGCAGCTTGCACATTTCAAGGAATATTTCCGCCTCGACCTTCAACCTCATCGCATCAAACTCTCATTTTTTTGTGGCTGAAAGACAGCTGGAAAGATCTCTTGCAAGAACGTAAGCGAAATACTTGCTCGCGGAAAAAGTTCACGGTGTGCCTCATATTATGTGCACTTGGGGTTTAAAGGAAAACCTTACCTTGATTAATAGTAGCACTGGAACTGCAAAGATGCAAACAATTAGGACAAGGGAAACTCGCAGGCAAAATGTCACGAAAAAAGTGAACCGAACCAACTGGGACTCGTGAGAAGTGAAGGAAGCACCTGGAGCAAAAAGCTCGCTGTGTGTCTTTTTACGTCAAGCTGAATAAAGGCATTAATATTTGGGAAACCTTCGTGTCAATAGCTGACCAATACATAACCTGCGATAAAGGCGTACTTTTCTTTAAATGATAAGTAGGGAGGGAGGTCTTGATCGCAGGCCATTGATCTGGCCTGATAAAATAGAGAAATAAGTAGTAACGACGGACTTTCACTGAGTTCCGCTTATTTAAACACAGTTTGTGTTGAAAAAGCACATTCTTTTTTGCATTGTTTTGTGAAAAGAGGTACCTGCGATATAGAGTTATGCGACAATGATTCGAGCAATTAGAAAGTACAATAACTGTGAGCAAAGTCGCGGTAGTGTTGGAACACTACACTCTTGGCATATTCTTGTTCAGTGACTGTGCATGTTTTGTTTCTGTTCACCGACATCGAATATCGTGTTATTTTAGGAAACATGATGCAAGCTGATAAGCTGCATTTGTACCAAAATACATGTTTTTCCATTTTTTATTTCTCAGTGTCTTGAGTAAAATTGAAGTGTCGAAATTGCCGGCTGTGTTTTGCGGGGTTTCAGGATTTTTAACAAGTTATGGGCCCATACAAACAAGCGTGAAGAAGAGAAACTACGTCGTCGTATCGCTACTTTGAACTCTGTAACCTGACCTCTAAAAGTTATAGTATTACAAGAAATTTGCATTGAAAATATGGCAAGTGAGTTGAGAACCGTCACGATACCGTAGTTCCACTGAATGGAAACAATTATCCTACACAGAATGGCGCTGATGAGAGACAGACTCTGGGATATTTATAGCGGAAACGAGGATGCTCCCGCTGAGGAAGAAACTGCGGAATACCTTATTCGTATCAAAATTCGCGAAGTACTCGCCTAGGTGCACGAAATTTAGTATTGTGCCAAATATAATTCGCGTGAAAAGGTTAGTGGTGTAATATGAGACCGGCACTCGTTGTTAGAAGTGCAAACCATTTGTCTTATTCATGCGTACACATATGATATATGTTTTTTAAAGTGTTCTTACAACGTTAAAAAGCAAAAAAATGTCTAGTTCATCATCATCCTCAGCACTTTCGGTTGGGATTCTTTCAGTCAGGCTCCACGTAGTATTCTACCAGAAATGCCTGCATTTTGCTGTACATTTCCAAACTCGCATTGTTTTGAATGCCCGCTAAGGAAATTCTTGCGCGAATTTAAAGTTGCGCGAATAAGTCCTGCATGAGGTGCGCGAAAATGAGTACAAGTAAGGTATTCAAAGTTCATGGCTAGAAAAGATCGCGCTTTGGCTACTATAGTGTTGTCAATAGATTGGCTGAGACGAAGGGCTTTCTTAATCACGAAGGCACTTTTGGTAATCAGGAGAAAATCAGGAGGGCATTATTACTTGATGCTGATTGGTTAACAGTTGCTTATACAGAGAAAGCGAAATAGATTCTCAATCTGAATTAAGTGCTTTTTCGTCCACATACAGTGTTTTCAGGTGACTTTATTATCATGCAAACGTTTTCCTTTGTTTCGGTGGAAATCACGTGAGTGAAAACACTCTACAAAATACATTTTAAGCGATATTTCTGTTGACAGCATGCAACGATTTATTGAATTCAACCCAATTGTGAAAGCGTGTTAACTTGATTGTTATTTGTCGCGGCATTGAACGGGCTTCCGTCAAGAATTTTTCCCTCGTGGATTTTGATTACTCTTTAGAAGTGCCAATTCAAGATGAAGAATCAAAGCTCGAATTACGATGGTCCACCAGAAAGAGCAAGCCGCCAGACTACTACAGTGAATGGGTGACCATAGCTATAGGCAGTACGTGGGTGTTCAAGGTCAAGACCAACACTGCATGATGTTTCAGTCGAACGGTTCAAGGCTCGACTCGTGGCTCAAGGTTTTTCTCAAAAGTTCGGAAGCGATTGTGACGAGACATTTAGCCCAATGATTAGTTTCTTGTCAGTTAGAACAATATTTTCGTTTGCAGCGTAGCACGGTTTACCTCAGATGGATTTGACCACTGCTTCAGTTCTTAAATGGAGATCCTCAAGAGGAGGTGTATATGAAACAGCCAGAGGGTTTTGAGGAAAACGGCAAAGAAGACGATGTAGTCTGAATCGAAGTATCTATGGCCTCAAGCAGTCTCCAAGATGCTGGAATACTACTGTACAGGACATCAAGCTGAAGAAGATGGGATTTGTGCAAACCAACGGAGATCCCTGTGTATACATCACCTCAGTTAGTGAGATGTGTATTATCTCTGCTCACATCTGACGATCTGCTACTTGCCTGTAAGAGTGAGAATCCAGCGAATGGCAGAAATCAAGGACGAATTAGCCAAGCAGTTTGTAATGAAAGATGAAATGATGGGCAAGGCTCATCACTTCTTGGGTGTCAAAAGCATTCAAAATGTCACTGATGGAGAAGTGTGGCTAGGCCAACCAGCATTCACGAGTGTTCTGAAGAAGTTTGGTATGGAGAACTCCAAACCAGTCACAAACTAAGTCGACGTGGGTTCGACTGAAGTTAGTCAAAACTGCAGAAGACAGTGAGAAGATAAATCAAGCAAAGCATCAGTCTGCTGTTGGAAGCCTGCTGTATTTATCAACTAGAACAAGGCCAGATATTGCTTATACGTCACGAATAATGTTGCAGAAATGCTGTGAAGAGTCCACAAATCTGCACTGGGCAGCAGTTTAACGGATCATGCGACATCTGTATGGAACACAAGAATTGGGTCTGCTCTGCAGCAAAGGGTAGATGAAAGATTGCGTGGGTTACTCGGATGCAGACTGGGGTGGCGACCTAGATGATCGCAAGTCTACCTGTGGTAGAAAACATGGTTACTAACATGCTTACTAATTAAAAGGCCTCAGTGAATCACGCGATTTTCACAAAACTTAGTTCGTCATATGCTTGGAGTTCGTCCAAGGAGAGAAAAATCCGCTGACGAGTGAGGAGGAGTAAAACATTGCACTCCGAAGCATATTGTTGTGGACCGTTCAGTTACAGCGTATGGAACTTTCCAAAGACGTACTGTTCCGATATTAAATTTTTTCGCAGGAAAAAAAAAATTGTTATTTTGAGAAAAAGATCTTGCTATCCTAGGAAACATGATGTAATATTTACCAGTTCTAGAACACTGATTCGGGGATCGAGTTGATAAGCGGCAGTTGCACGAAAATACTGTGTTTTTCCATTTTTCCTTTCTCAGTGTTTTGAATAAAGTTATACTGTTAAAATTTCCACCTGTCTTTTACAAAGTCTCTCAAGAATTTCAACAAGTAGATTTTCATTTTTTGCCAATTGGCGCAATATAAGAGCGTATACTAGAATGAGGGTCCCCAATAGGGTTCTTCAATCCCGCCATCCCGACCAAAATTTTCCCTTCATGCCGAAATCTTGAATGTTTTTATCGGCCAATCCCGGTCCTGGTCATGGCGTCACAGCATGATGTCCAAACCTCGTCGTCAATTACAACAACAGGTGATTTAGAATACACCTTGTTAGTTTTTTCTACCAACCTTCATGATTCAATTGACCTTAATTGCAGCTTCGCGCAAAATCACAGTTTTGAAACCAAAATGATGCGTGATTGTCCATTGTTAGTAGTAATTAAATATGTTCTTATTTTCCACTTTCTTTTACTCGGTTTAAGTTTAGCAATGTACCAGGGTGACAGGCCTACACGACTCCATAGCGCGTGTTTTAGCCTTTCAGTTTTGTAATTTGGCTCTTACGAGTATATTTGATCGGCCGCCCTCTTTTAGTAATATATGAGGCGCGGGTTTTTAGATTCCTTTGAGCAATGGTTGTCGCTCTATTAAATGCCAGTCTTTCATGAGAATTTGTTTAAGTTCGTCGCTGCTGGGTGGTATTGTGTAACGAAGGGCAAGATTCGTTTGCTTTCCTGTGGTTTTTGAAGGAGTGCAAGTTTCCTGTTTTTAATTTGTGCTTCTGATAGGTTGCTTTGAACAAGATTTTTGGGATAAACTCTTTCACGTAGGCGTGATTTCAAATTTTGGATGAGCTTAAAGAAGTCTCAGAGCTTCGCCTTTGACGAACCCTTGTTTGACACCTGGTGAGTGGCACGAGGAGAAGTGCCCGTGTTGAATGTTTCAGTAGGTTTGAAGTGTGTGCGCGCATCAAGGACTGAATTGCTCTTGAACCTTTCGCCTTTGTAATTGCCAGTGTTTGTATCCAAAAATGTCGTTTATTGTGGGGTGGTGTTTATTTGCTTGTTCAATGAATTGCATTATCTCCGCTCTGTTTGTACTTCTTTTGTCTTTTCTTCTTTCATTTGTACTTCTTTCTTATTTTCGCTCTTTTCCCTGTCATAAAATGAGCCACACAATCTATAATATCATGTACGTTGCGAACAGTGACGTCGGTGCTGTCCGACATTTTCAAAAACCAGAGTATAATTTTGGCCTATGCGCTACAACATAAACGACAACCTCGTTCCCAGGGTCGCTCTTCCCTGCCTACTTTGTCGTTGAGGAACGACATGCTCACCAAAAGGGCTATACGAGAATCAACCGAAAATTGAAAACAATAGAAAGTAACAAATATGAAGATACCTCCGCCAGGTCACCAATATTTTTATACCCGACGCAACTAACTGCTACTACGTTTTAATACCCAACCATACTTAGTCATTTTCCCTATGCATACAAGACATAACAACAGTGTAGATACAGGGACTCATAGGTCAGTAAAGACCTCATACACATAGAATGAGGAATCAAGTCGTAACGGCCTACTACACATATCAGAATAATCATGCCCGTAATCCCTCTCGATTGACGCCAATTCTCTTGTCCGTGCAGGCAAAATAAAAAACTATTTCTGTCAGTTACGGTTCGCTTTATTGTCAGAAATACTATATAGAGAAATGGTTCCAAGTTCGAGTGAGGCCTATAAGACTACTGTGAAGTTTTTGTACCCAATTATTGCATCAGGGATCAACCCTAGTATTGGAATTGGGCCCACACAAGGACAGAGAAAAACCCTGACCGGGGTGAGATTTGAACCCACGACCTTCGGATTAGATCGCCGCTGCTCGACTGAGCTACAAGGCCAGAACGGGAGCTGGCCGTGGGTATGTGAGATGTTATTCGCAAGGACAAATTCGGCTCGGCCCAAGCCTAATTTTAGGTAATCGCTAGTTGTTGTCCTTCAGTAGCATTTTGAGTAATGGTTCCAAGTTCGAGTGAGGCCTAACACTACTGTGAAGTTTTTGTACCCAATTATTGCATCAGGGATCAACCCTAGTATTGGAATTGGGCCCACACAAGGACAGAGAAAAACTCTGACCAGGATGGGACAGGAAGCTTTTCGAGACCGTTAAAGAAAGCTCAAAAAGGTATTTGCCGAATTGGTAAAATAGAAATAGAGGATGAATACCACTTTTTAACTGTTTGGTCTGCTTACTTGGAAAAATAAAGGTTTTTATTTGATTACTTGGAATTTAAAAAGAGTATAGAATGTCACCTAATGAAATTTTCATATAGGGAGGCTCCTAATCATGGGGCCCTGGTGTTTTTAGGAGCCCAAGCCCTTTGAGCCAACTTTTGCGCGTATCTTTCTATTTTTAGAACGCCACAAGTTCTTCAGCTCTGTTTGCACTGCTTTAGAATGGCCAATCAAAATTAAGTTACTTTAAAACGAAGACAAAAATAGCAAAAACAATGTATGTAAAGTGTCCAAACTGATGTAAGTGTGAGTCTAGTGCTGAAGGTTTAGTTCTCAAAATAGAAAGATACGCGCAAAGGTTACCTCATGGGCATCGTGCATAGAGAGGCTCTGTAGATAGCTGTTCCCATCGTAGACAGTGTAGATAGCTGTTCCTACTGTAGATAGTGTAGATAGCTGTTCCCATTGTAGACAGCTTAGATAGCTGTTCCCAGCGTAGACAGTGTAGATAGGTGTTCCTACTGTAGATAGTGTGGATAGCTTTTCCCATTGCAGACAGTTTCATACCCGACGCAACTAACTGCTACTACGTTTTAATACGCAACCATAAATTAGTCATTTTCCCTATACATACAAGACATAACAACAGTGTAGATACAGGGACTCATAGGTCAGTAAAGACCTCATACACATAGAATGAGGAATCAAATCGTAACAGCCTACTACACATATTAGAAAAATCATGCCCGTAATCCCTCTCGATTGATGCCAATTCTCTTGTCCGTGCAGGCAAAATAAGTAACTATTTCTGTCAGTTACGTTTCGCTTTATTGTCAGAAATACTATATAGAGACAGGAAGCTTTTGGAGACCGTTAAAGAAGCTGAAAAAGGTATTTGCCCAATTGGTAAAAAAGAAATAGAGGATGAATACCACTTTTTAACTGTATGCTCTGCTTACTTGGAAAAATAAAGGTTTTTATTCGATTACTTGGAAATTAAAAAGAGTATAGAATGTCACCTAATGAAATTTTCATCTTTCTAGCAGAAATGTTCAAATCCAAAAGTTAACAGTAAAATGAGTGTTAGAGTGCTTTAGCTCTGAGGAAATAAAGAGAAAGAAGGCAAGCCGATTGAATATTTATATCTATATTTAATCATCCGCATTTTATGTGTTACACACGAGTAGAGAGTTGCCTCTCCCATACAAACCCTATGAGACAACCTTTGCGCATATCTTTCTATTTTTAGAACACGACGAGTTCTCCTGCTCTGCACGCACTGTTTAGATTGGCCAATCAGAATAAAGGTATTGTCAATCGAAGACAAAAATAGCACAAACGTTGCCTGCAAATTGTGCAAATTGGTGTAAATGTGAGTCTCCTGCTGAAGGGTTAGTTCTAAAAGTAGAAAATAACCGGCAAGGGGTGACTGAAGGAAATAGTGCATAGGGAGGCTCCTAATCATGGGGCCCTGGTGTTTTCAGGAGCCCAAGCCCTTTGAGCCAACTTTTGCGCGTATCTTTGTATTTTTAGAACGCCACAAGTTCTTCAGCTCTGCACGCACTGCTTTAGAATGGCCAATCAAAATTAAGTTACTTTAAACGAAGACAAAAATAGCAAAAACAATGTATGTAAAGTGTCCAAACTGATGTAAGTGTGAGTCTCCTGCTGAAGGTTTAGTTCTCAAAATAGAAAGATACGCGCAAAGGTTACCTCAAGGGCATCGTGCATAGAGAGGCTCTGTAAATAGCTGTTCCCATCGTAGACAGTGTAGATAGCTGTTCCTACTGTAGATAGTGTAGATAGCTGTTCCCATTGTAGACAGCGTAGATAGCTATTCCCATTGTAGACAGTGTAGATAGCTGGTCCCATTGTAGACAGTGAAGATAACTGTTCCTACTGTAGACAGTGTGGATAGCTTTTCCCATTGTACACAGTGTAGTTAGCTGTTCCTACTGTACACAGTGTAGATAGCTGTTCCTACTGTACACAGTGTGCCTACGGTGGATAGTATATACGGGCATACATGACTCTTATTTGCATATATTCGTGATAGGGGTCAAAGAAGTAAGCGCCGGTGGCACAAGTCGTTACGAGGGTCTGGGGGAATGCGCTCCCAGAAAAAAATCGAAATGCAGAGGCACGGAAGTGCTTCTTTCATAGATATTTTGTCATAAGTAAACATTAATCAGTCCAAGTTTAGAAAGAGAGGTACTTTTAGAGGTTAAGTTTTGTAAACTAGTGGTTTTACCAGTAATTTGAGTTTACCCAATAAAGTTGTATTATTATTGTTATTCGTATTGAAGTATTGATGAATTGATGAATCGCTAAGCAGCAGATTAGTCTATGATGTCTGCAAATGGATTTTCCTCAAAAATATGTTTATCAATCAAGACAAGCGGATCGGCTGTGAAAAGATTCAAAGGTAATATCAGTAAAGTCCAAACTATCTGCCCAACACTCCAGAAAGAGACTACATTAAGTTTTCTTTGGAATAATTTGTCCCCCTTGCCCCTCCGCTAGCTACGGCCATGGCAGTGTTCCATTGCAACTTCCGTATGGCGCTCTGTTTAATAAATTGATGTCAGTTTTTCATGCGTCTGTCCTGTTATTGATCATGAATTTCGTCATAACATTGCCAAAGTAGCTGTGAATCGCCGAGTGGATACGAGGACCACAATTCATTGTCAATAACAGGACAGACGCATGAAAAACGGACATTACAAAAAGGAAGTCTGACCAATAGTCTGACCGCTTATTGACAATAAAATTTGCCAATGAGCGCGCGAGAATTTGCAGTCATTGTAAAAACCCTACTTACACAATCAGAAGCGCGATATTCTGTTGAGTAGTAACCCTTTGAACAACTGGCACCTGTCGTCTAATAGGAGAGAACTACAGTGTATTCAAACTGCATGTACAGTTGAATTTATAATCAATCCTTAAGAGATTTATTGTGGAATTTATGTGAAATGACAATGCATTCACAGTAATACCTGTCTCACTGAAAATATACACTTGACAGAGTTTAAACCTGTTTCCTTTCAGATCGTACGTGTATGACATTGCTGAATATTCTTTGGTGCTGTAACAACTACATTTTAGGCTGTATTTCTCTTCATTTGTTTGGAAGTTCCCTCTTTCACCAGTGAAGAGTGATCACAGAAATTTTAAAGGCCCAGTATCATCCCAAGGGGATGTATGTGAGAGACTTTGTGCAACAATCCCTATTTCATCTGAACTTTTTTTCTCTGTCCCAAGAAAAAGATTTTTGATAATCATATCATCACTTTTGTCTTACTTATCGTTTTGAATAAAAAAACGATGATTGCAAAGCTTTGATGGTGATACTGGGCCTTTGAAAGTTGTATTCAGAACCATGTAACAATTGAAAACAGTTTTGTTGCTGCAGCAGTAAGATAAATTACTATGCTAGTGTACATGTAGTGTTTGATGATGAAATTATCTTAGGTAAAGAACTCGCATTACAAGTATGTACATGTTGCATCATCGCTAGCTGAATAGTGTTGATAAGAGCTGAAATTACCATAATTTTTAAATGTTTGTTATTGTATAGTTACACAAAATAAATATTCAGAGTTTGCCAGTAGAGCATTGTCATTATTGAATGCTTGCATTTTGGGAGAATAGACTTTGTTTTAAGGTTTTATATAGTGTCCATCGGTGCTACACCACTAGCAAACCTTAAAAGAGATACACTTATTCAGGGCTGAATCGGTTTGTTTCAAGTTCGATTGGTGCTTATAAACTCTGGCTTAAATACCAACGTTGCCACAGTACTTAACCTCGATTACAGTGCTATTAGAGCTTCAAACAATTTGGCTCTGGAACCAAAGCTATGATTCTTATCACAGTTAGACACCTATAAATCATGGTTATGATTTGAGACATGATCTCTGTTTCCCAGTTCACATCATAGTTCTGACTCCTACCCATATCAATCGTAGTTTTGATTCCAGACATGATTTCAAAAGACAAATTGAAATCATAGCTATGATTCTTACCGCTAGAAATCATGGTTACGATTGCTGACATAATTTCAGAAGACCGATGAAATCATAGCTATATTTCCTGACATGATCTTACTTTCTCAGTTGAAATCATAGTTATGATTATTATCACTATATATCATAATCATGATCCCAAATATGATTTCAAGAGAATCGTGGTGATGATTAAATGAACAGAAACATCATAGTATGATCTCTTGGGTACTGATCAAACCATAATATGATTCGCTAGATTGAATTCCTGTGAGAAAAAAACAGGAAAAAAACTTCGATGCAGCAATTTAACACTTTTGCTTTTACACAGCGGCCTTAAATCGAGTAACGAATGGAAATTTGTAAAAAATGAAATAAACTTTGTTCGAATGTCCCAAGTATTATGTTGAAACTTCCAAATAAAAAGCAAAATTGTCAAATAATGAAACTTGTTGTTTGAATGTCTACCTAAATGAATTGAATCTGAGCGTAAATGACAATGCTTTATCCACAGTAGCTGGAGTTCACTATATATGCAAATCTCGTGCTTGATATTTTCTTTCGCCGACGATGAGCTTATTTTAATGTTAATGAAAGTAATTTCATGTAATAAATGAAACAATTATTGAAGGACGCGAACGCGACGAGAATTTTTAGCCAGTAAAAAAAAAAAAAACCCCGCAACTGAACAGTCAGTCTCTTTGCATTGCCATATATCACGGGCACTCAACAAGAATATAGTTCAAAACAACTTACATAGCATTCTTAAACGTATTTACTATTAAAACGGTAGATATATGCATATTTTTAACCCCTAAAAATTTTTCATCTGTTCGGATTTCCTAGCTGAAAGTCTAGTGATCCGAAAATTATAGGGATCAAAAGTTACCTTTTCGAAAATTTCAGCCAGAAGAAAGTCTCCCAAAAATTCTAGGTGACCTTTTTAGGGTAAAAATCCGTTAAAAATGGGCAATTATACCATGTTTTAGATGTTCGAAAATCCTATAAGACAGACAGGCAAGCAAGAAGTTCAGAAAATTCTAGATCTCAAATCGTCTTCAGAACAGATATTTTCCGAAAATTGGCGTTGGGTGCTCCTGATATATCATGTTTCCCTCTTTTACGACTCACTCTGCAGCTGCTTCGAAATAGGGTTATAAATTCTTACGACTTGTGATTGATCTTATTACCAACTGTGGATTCACACGCAACAGTTCGCCAGATTTTTTGCAGTGGTCTTATTGCATTACTACCGTCTTAGTCCATCCTTCCGTCCAGTAGAGAGTTAAACGTCTAATAGGGAGTTAAATTACGACGGCGACGGCAAAGACAAAGCCACAAAACAAGAATATCATTGGTTAGAATAGGAAAAATAATCGTGCTGCACGTGCGGCAAGCATTTTAACAAAAACGAGCTTGTTCCTGAATTGCAGCTTGATGTAAAAGGCGCCAGAAAGCATTTAACCTTGACTTACTTTTTTCAGCAGAAGATGGGAAGAAGGTTCACAACTGGGTAGATGTGACTGCAAAAGGAGACTGTTATGAACTAATGCAACTGGAACTGATCACTGCAGCAGAATGCTTGTCATGCGCCCTTTTACGGACTTTTAATTGACAGAAGCTGAGTAAAATGAAACTTGTCAATAACTTACTTGTCTCCCATTTGATAGGCTTGTAAGCCCCAGTAATATAGGTCCAATTAATAGAGAGCAAATAGCGAATAAGAAACAATACTAGGTATAGATTTAGAAAATGTCTTTAAAAAAAGATAACTTATTGATTGGTGAAAAAGAGAAAAAAATGGAATTGAAAAGCAAAGATCAATTTTGGAAGCAGAATCAATGATTACTTATTAACGGCCTTCGGAAATGAGTGATCACTGATCTAAGACTTGAATAATAATTGTAATAGTAAAATTAATTATTTCCATTGCACCTGTAAAAGCAAGCTGGTATATTAAAATAGAGGAAAAATATTGCGGAATTAAAAAAAGGTATACACTTTGAAAATTTTAATTAAAGATCACTATGGCTTTGTGACATTCAAAAAAGAAACACCGCTTGTATGGGTATAGATCCCTGCCAAAATTCAAACTTGTTCTTAAATAGTAGTTGTGCATGCTCGTTCGCCACGGTTATGCCCCCAGCAGAGATGGATAATTTATGCATATACTTCGACCTACTTTTACCCCCAGCGGAGATAGGTAATGTATACATATGTTCAATGGTTGTGTAGTTCGCGTCAAGGAATGACGTCATGGAATTTTAGAGGAGAAACCGGCGGAAATCCTTTCAGGAAGCGTCCATGTTGGAAAAATGAGGTGAAGAGAGATGTAAGAGGTAAAATAAGGAGGGATGCAAAGGAGGATGGGATAACATCATCGAACAGGCGATTGGTCGAAAGGTATGACGTCACAGGGTCCCAGACCCCATGGCTTAAGCGAAAAAAAACAAATCAAAATAGGATTTTTTTAACGAATAAAACGGTTTAATAAGAACAAAATGAAAACTATGTACAAACGGGAACGTGTGAGGCGATCTGTTGCTCGCCTCGTTCCAGTTTACGATCGTTTAGCATAAAATCGAACTTGCCGTCTTCTTGCCGCCTCCGGGTCCAGGGACAGGAGAGGTAAAAGGGACCTAATTTGCGTTTTGTACTAGACTAAGTTCGAATAAAAGCGAGGCTGGAGTTGACCTTCACGGTTTTGGTACAAACCTCATTGCTTTTCTTATCATGATGCCGGTCGTTGTAATACTAACGAGTTTCTATTTACATAAGGAAAACAGTGAGGTTTGTATGAAAACAGGGTCAACCACAGTCTCGCTTTAATTCCAAGGCCTGGTAACTGGGCACAGAACTGTAAAACGGTCTATTGAGGAATGGTAGGGTGACTATTGCAGCTTAGTGGCTCCCCGTCAAATGATTCAAGTTCTTTTTCTTGTTGTTGTTTTTATCGATTCTGAATGAAGTTATTGTACATTAGGTTATACGTGACTTAAACCGGCACAACTGAAATGATGGTAAATGGTGCCGTAAACGAAAAAAACTTTTGCATGTCTTACGTTGGGACTTCTTCTGAACCTGTTTGGAGAAAGGGTTCCTGACAGAAGACTCAGGATTGACGCGCAACGTATGCTAACAAGTCGTGCATCACGGTTTCTTGGGTTGGGTTTTTGTGCAGTTTTGTTTCCCTATTCCTCGTAGATCAAAACAGAGTGGTGGCAAAGATTTCTGATACGTGAGAATAAAACCAGGAAATCTCGCCAGATAATGTTGTCTGACGTCTGTTACTTCTTCTGGCAATTTGATACCAAGTTTGCTAATTTTAACTTATGCTATAATGAGGCAACTTCTGGATGCCACTAATTTTTGCCTCATTTTTTTTGTGACAAAAGTGCGTTGTTCTCTGATAAAAGAACATGTATTTAATTATCAGTTATATCATAGCCCGGGTACCCCCTTAGCTGGAAGGAACAGCATTAAAGTGAACACTCACTCTGCCGGAGAAGGTGGAGGATGATAATAATCACGTCACATTTCAACCTGAATATACTTTTTACATTCGTGTTTTTTAAGTAGTTGACACTTCGGTTAATACGCATTTTCCAATTCAAGTTTTAATTATTCAACTATCTACATTGCATTATGAGTATTATAGGAAATAACTAAGCTCGTTTCCTGGAATCGATATCAAGCGATCTCATAACATTCTGATTTGCAAGAGGGCGCGCATGCAGTACGAGCTAAAGAGCGTCTTTTACTGTTACGGACCGAGCAAACTCTTTGATAAATTGATACCCAACTCAAGCAAATTGTGATCATCGGAAGCAAGAGTCATAGAAGTTAAGAGTCACTTTGAGGAAATACTTGAGCTCGTGGTGTACAGCCCAAAATGAAGAGATAGCTCTTTTGAATTCTGGGATTCTATAGGCATAGAAAATGGGATTGACTAGTGAATTGGCATAAGCTAAAGAAATCAAAAAGAAACGCAAATGAAATGTTTGACTGGAAAAGCCAGAATAAGTTCGTTTGGAGAATATGAGGAAAGAAAAAAGATTGTGCGGCAGCAGCAACGCTAAAGATACAGCTGTCACTATGAACAGTGTTTTGGTCAGTTTTCTTTCTCGACTCACTGCGCCGTTGTGGTTAGGATGAGTTCCACAGTACATTTTGGCCACGATCGACATATAAGAAATGACGATAATAAAAAAGCAACAAGCAAGTATTGACAAATATGAGTGAATTTTACCGCCTAATGTAAAGAGGGCATATAAGTACATGCAAGCGGAGTTTAGCACAGCGGTAAGCCAAACGAACGCAACAGATGCTCCAAATATCCATTTTTTGAGGAGACGATGCGTAAATGGACGAAACGTGGCGTGCATCCGCTCCAAAGAAATAACGGCAAGGTTTGTCACCGAAGCTACTGGAAAGAGTAAAAGGACAGCCAGTAAAATACTGTCCCCGGCTGGCGACAGATAGTACTCCCATAGGCTGCAACTACGACCTGATCTGAACACGTCTACGCTCAGCGTGATCACCCCTATACATATGTCTGCAACTGCCAGGCTGATCACCAAGTACATACCACGCTTGTGAAGACGGGGCTCTTTGAGGTAAACAATGACAGCAAGGGAATTGACCGTTACTATGGCAATACCTACAGTACAAAGTACTGTAAGCCAAGCAATGCATTCCGATGGAGAAAACTTGACGGTCGTTAATTGTCCTTCAAGCAATGTTTCATTTGGCTTATCCAAGGAATCATCAGCCATCTTATCCATCCAGCTATAGAAAGAGAGCACATACAAGGAAATCTTAGACTTTTTATAGAAATCTCAATTAAGTAAGCAAGAACGACGGCATCGGATACGAGAACGTGAACTAGAATTTACCTGTGCGCTATTGTAATCATTTTGCCGTTTATTCAAGTCGTTCAGCATGGAAAGGATGTGCCAACTTCCCTAGGAAAAAATGTTATGAACAGTGTGGAGAGAAAATTGAAAATTTATTTTCGAAGGCTTGTGTCCTTCAGATTGTCTTTTTTTCTAAATTTAAGGTCGTTGTTGTCAAGACGTGAATGGCAGATAAACATGCAGGGCAAGCAGAGGCATTTTTTGCATATAAAAGCCATTATTTTGTGGGGTTTTGGTTGTCACCTGAAACAGTGAGCACAAATTTGAATTGGTCATTCCATTTTTTCCTGTTTGTGATACGTCCCATAATTTTAGGACGACAACTTTATTCTCCCAGTAATGATGACGTTATTCATTAATAAAAAAAATGGATAAATGACGGCCCACAACGCCGAGAAGGAGCTTTCAAACAATTATGCTATGGCGGAGAGGAATTTATTGCCCAGGGGAAATAAATGGATTTACGCTGAATGTAACATGCTAAGTTAGTTATTTCCCATATGTTGCAGTTTGGGCATTCCTGTAAGCCGGGAATTTCTCTACATCTTTGACCATATGCGCAAGCTAGGCTGAGGCTGATTCAACGGTGTCAAGTTCAAACAAATGTTGAATTCGACTGTGTTAAGGTATGAATAGCCTGTGTACAGCCGCCCGCTCTCCGAAAAAAAATCGGAGAGGAGCGACGCTCCTCTCACAGGCTAGGTATGGAGAGTTCCGTAGACTTCGATGGGAACCTGGGCAAACGACCAAGTTCGCCAGAAGTTCATTTAGCTCGCGGATTTCAGTATCCGTCCTGTGTTACGTTGGCCGTGTGCTCGATTTTTCCCATGGATCCATTTTTGCTTATTAGTTTTTTCCAAGTAGTTTGCATGTTTTAAAGAATATTTCCGCATCGGCCTTTGATTCTTCATTGCATCAAATTCTCCGCGATCATCATATTTCTACATGTCAGCCTTTACCCATAAGCTGTTAAATGTTCCTTTCTCAACACTTCCTAGCTGGAAGATTTGCTCAGGAAATATTTGCTCCTGGAAAAAGTCGTTGACTGCCTCATATTTTGTGCCAAAAATAACCTTTCGAAAAGGCAAGGGGATAATTATTGAAAGGACTAAAAGAAAACCGTCCTTACCTTGATTTATCGTAGCACTGGAAATGCTGCGTTGTAAACAAATGGGAAAAGGGAAACGTGCGGGTAAAATGTGAAAGAAATGAACTGAACCAAAAAGCAGACTAGGACTCATGAGAAGTGAATGCAGCATCTGCAGCAGAAAACTTCAGGTGTGTTGCGTTTTACGTCAAAATTAGAGCTGAAGAAACGCATTGATATTTGGGCAACCTGTCAAGAGCTTTCGAAACTCGATTGCTTTGGCATAATGAAAGAAAGGAAAAAGGAAACACTATAACGACCACCTGTCACCGAAGACAGTTTATTTCAACACATCTGTGTTAAAAAAACTACATTCTTGTTGCATCGTTTTGTGAAATAGTTACCTACGGTGTAGAGTTAATGTAAATGATGATTCGGGAAACAGGAAAGTTCCGTAAAGGTTGCCTAAACTGAATGAGAGCAACTGAAGTAAATTGACAATAGTTTTAGTTATTTAGGGCGTACTAGTAGTGACTCTAGTAAAATAATAAACGACAAAAAGAATTTCTTGGGCTAAGCTTATTTACTAGCGACCGGAAACTGGTTAAAACTGCGGTTATATAACAATTTTAACCACTTTTCAGGCAAGAAAGTAGTTTTTTGTTCCTTATCGTTTCGGTTTTTTTGTCCTCAATGCATGCAATTATTAATCCATATTGAAATAGGTTGGAAGTCGTATCAGTTGCAGCAGTCACAAGTTTTCTGCCGTTTTGAACAATCAAGACCATGCATATGTAGGAACTGCTTTAATTAAAAAGTTACGTAATCGAGTCATAAAGGCGAACAAGAAAGTCGATCCTGCTGCAGTAGTGTCACTCGCTTTGTATTGTTTTTACAGGTACCTTCGATTGCGTCCAACGAAGTCGAGAGTTTGTCATGTGTTATGTCTACAGTAAATCGTGTCCTAGTAATTTGCGATTAAGTTTGAACTCTAATGAATCACGTGTTTTTGATGTGGTACAAGCCAAATGTTTATAAAGATTCACCAAATTTCAAGTGAGGCTCGGTTGTTCATGATTTTTTGCGGCTTGAACCTCCAATTGTTCTTATCCTTTTTGCACTGTATCCTGGCGACAAAAGAAATGGAAACTTTATCGTGTACTCCATGAACAAACAGAATAAGTTATTTTGCTGCAAAATTTATTGAGCCATTGAATTTTTGAAAACAATAATGCTTGTTGTCTTGGTGAAAATTAAAACTAGAATCGCGAAATCCACATTTCCAACATCATTGGGAGAAAATTAACGATAGTAAAATAACATGACGTTTCGACGACTTCATGTCATCATTGTCAGATGAATAAATTAAAAATAATATAAAGGCATATTTATAGATTTAGAAAGTGAGAAAATAAATTGGCATGAAAGCATTCAGGTAAAGAGTTTTGCGCGAATGGAATCCGTTTGCGTGTTCAGTTTCGGTCCTTTGTTCTTAATCCACAGCATTTCATAGATCAAACAATCGAGTTTGCTACGACATTTCTTTAGGACTTTAAAGTTCTTAATTAAGTTTGTAAACGGATTCCATTCGGTCCATTCCATTCGGTCCGCAAACGGATTCCATTCGCGCAAAACTCTTTACCTGAATTCTTTCATGCTAATTTCTTTTATCAATTTCTAAATCTATAAGTATGCCTTTCTGTTATTTCTAATTTATTCATTTGACAATGATGACATGAAGTCGTCGAAACGTCTTGGAAACATGGTGTAATATTTACCAGTTCTAGAACACTGTTTCGGGGATCGAGTTGATGAGCGGCAGTTGCACGAAAAATGTTTTTCCATTTTTCATTTCTCAGTGTTTTGAATAAAGTTATACTGTTAAAATTTCCACCTGTGTTTTACGGAGTCTCTCAAGATTTTCACCAAGTAGATCATCTTTTTTTGCCAAACTGGCGCAATATTAAGAGCGTATACTAGAATGAGGGTCCCCAATAGGGTTCTTCAATGACGCCATCCCGACCGAAATTTCCCCTTTATCATGGTCATGGCGTCACAGCATGATGTCCAAACCTCGTCGTCAATTACAACAACAGGTGATTTAGAATACACCTTGTTAGTTTTTTCTACCAACCTTCATGATTCAATTGACCTTAATTGCAGCTTCGCGCAAAATCACAGTTTTGAAACCGAAATGATGCGTGATTGTCCATTATTAGTAGTAATTAAATATGTTCATATTTTCCACTTTGTTATACTCGGTTGTAAGTTTAGCAGTGTACCGGGGTGACAGGCCTACACGACTCCCCAGCACGAGTTTTAGCCTTTCAGTTTTGTAATTTGGCTGTCACGAGTATATATTGGATTGACCGCCCTCTTTTAGTAATATATGAGTGGCGGGTTTTTTAGATTTCTTTGAGCAATGGTTGTCGCTCTATTGTCGCTCTTTCATGAGGATTTGTTTAAGTTCGTCGCTGCTGGGTGGTATTGTGTAACGAAAGGCAAGATTCGTTTGCTCTCCTGTGGTTTTTGAAGGAGTGCAAATTTCCTGTTTTTAAATTGTGCTTCTAATACGTTGCTTTGAACAAGATTTTTGGGATAAACTCTTTCACGTAGGCGTGATTTAAAATTTTGGATGAGCTTTAAGAATTCTCAGAGCTTCGCCTTTGACGAACCCTTGTTTGACACCTGGTGAGTGGCACGAGGAGAAGTGCACGTGTTGAAATGTTTCGGTCGGTTTGAAATGCGTGCGCACATCAAGGAGTGAATTGCTCTTGAACCTTTCGCTTTTGTAAATCAGGGGCACCCAACGAGAATATAGTTCAAAACCACTTAAACATAGCATTGTAAAACGTATTTTAGTATTTAAATGGTAGATATAGGCATATTTTTATCCCCCAAAAATTTTTCATCTGTTCGGATTTCCTAGCTGAAAGTCAAGTGATCCGAAAATTATAGGGATCAAAACGTACCTTTTCGAAAATTTCAGCCAGGAAAAAGGCTTCCGAAAATGCTAGGTGATCTTTTAAAGGTAATAAATGGGCAATTATACCATTTTTTAGGGGCTCGAAAATCCTAGGACAGGCAGGCAAGCAAGAAATTTTACACAAATGTTCCGAAAATTCTAGATCTCAAATCGTCTTCCGAAGAGATATTTTCCGAAAATTTACGTTGGGTGCCCTTGGTAAATGCCAGTGTTTGTATCCAGAAACGTCATTTATCGGGGGCTGGTGTTTATTTGCTTGTTCAATGAACTGCATTATCTCCTCTCTGTTTGTACTTCTTTTGTCTTTTCTTCTTTCATTTGTACTTCTTTCTTATTTTCGCTCTTTCCCCTCTCATAAAATGAGCCACACAATCTATAATAACGTGTACGTCGCGAACAGTGACGTCGGTGCTGTCCGACATTTTCAAAAACCAGAGTATAATTTTGGCCTATGCTACAACAAAAACGACAACCTCGTTCCCAGGGTCACTCTTCTCTGCCTCCTTTGTCGTTGAGGAACGACATGCTCACCAAAAGGGAAATACGAGAATCAACCGAAAATTGAAAACGATAAGCAATTACAAATATGAAGATACCTCCGCCAGGTCACCAATATTTTCATACCCGACGCAACTAACTGCTACTACGTTTTAATACGCAACCATAAATTAGTCATTTTCCCTATACATACAAGACATAACAACAGTGTAGATACAGGGACTCATAGGTCAGTAAAGACCTCATACACATAGAATGAGGAATCAAATCGTAACAGCCTACTACACATATTAGAAAAATCATGCCCGTAATCCCTCTCGATTGATGCCAATTCTCTTGTCCGTGCAGGCAAAATAAGTAACTATTTCTGTCAGTTACGTTTCGCTTTATTGTCAGAAATACTATATAGAGACAGGAAGCTTTTGGAGACCGTTAAAGAAGCTGAAAAAGGTATTTGCCCAATTGGTAAAAAAGAAATAGAGGATGAATACCACTTTTTAACTGTATGCTCTGCTTACTTGGAAAAATAAAGGTTTTTATTCGATTACTTGGAAATTAAAAAGAGTATAGAATGTCACCTAATGAAATTTTCATCTTTCTAGCAGAAATGTTCAAATCCAAAAGTTAACAGTAAAATGAGTGTTAGAGTGCTTTAGCTCTGAGGAAATAAAGAGAAAGAAGGCAAGCCGATTGAATATTTATATCTATATTTAATCATCCGCATTTTATGTGTTACACACGAGTAGAGAGTTGCCTCTCCCATACAAACCCTATGAGACAACCTTTGCGCATATCTTTCTATTTTTAGAACACGACGAGTTCTCCTGCTCTGCACGCACTGTTTAGATTGGCCAATCAGAATAAAGGTATTGTCAATCGAAGACAAAAATAGCACAAACGTTGCCTGCAAATTGTGCAAATTGGTGTAAATGTGAGTCTCCTGCTGAAGGGTTAGTTCTAAAAGTAGAAAATAACCGGCAAGGGGTGACTGAAGGAAATAGTGCATAGGGAGGCTCCTAATCATGGGGCCCTGGTGTTTTCAGGAGCCCAAGCCCTTTGAGCCAACTTTTGCGCGTATCTTTGTATTTTTAGAACGCCACAAGTTCTTCAGCTCTGCACGCACTGCTTTAGAATGGCCAATCAAAATTAAGTTACTTTAAACGAAGACAAAAATAGCAAAAACAATGTATGTAAAGTGTCCAAACTGATGTAAGTGTGAGTCTCCTGCTGAAGGTTTAGTTCTCAAAATAGAAAGATACGCGCAAAGGTTACCTCAAGGGCATCGTGCATAGAGAGGCTCTGTAAATAGCTGTTCCCATCGTAGACAGTGTAGATAGCTGTTCCTACTGTAGATAGTGTAGATAGCTGTTCCCATTGTAGACAGCGTAGATAGCTATTCCCATTGTAGACAGTGTAGATAGCTGGTCCCATTGTAGACAGTGAAGATAACTGTTCCTACTGTAGACAGTGTGGATAGCTTTTCCCATTGTACACAGTGTAGTTAGCTGTTCCTACTGTACACAGTGTAGATAGCTGTTCCTACTGTACACAGTGTGCCTACGGTGGATAGTATATACGGGCATACATGACTCTTATTTGCATATATTCGTGATAGGGGTCAAAGAAGTAAGCGCCGGTGGCACAAGTCGTTACGAGGGTCTGGGGGAATGCGCTCCCAGAAAAAAATCGAAATGCAGAGGCACGGAAGTGCTTCTTTCATAGATATTTTGTCATAAGTAAACATTAATCAGTCCAAGTTTAGAAAGAGATTTACTTTTAGAGGTTAAGGTTTAGTAAACTACTGGTTTTACCAGTAATTTGTGTTTACCCAATAAAGTTGTATTATTATTGTTATTCGTATTGAAGTATTGATGAATTGATGAATCGCTAAGCAGCAGATTAGTCTATGATGTCTGCAAATGGATTTTCCTCAAAAATATGTTTATCAATCAAGACAAGCGGATCGGCTGTGAAAAGATTCAAAGGTAATATCAGTAAAGTCCAAACTATCTGCCCAACACTCCAGAAAGAGACTACATTAAGTTTTCTTTGGAATAATTTATCCCCCTTGCCCCTCCGCTAGCTACGGCCATGGCAGTGTTCCATTGCAACTTCCGTATGGCGCTCTGTTTAATAAATTGATGTCAGTTTTTCATGCGTCTGTCCTGTTATTGATCATGAATTTCGTCATAACATTGCCAAAGTAGCTGTGAATCGCCGAGTGGATACGAGGACCACAATTCATTGTCAATAACAGGACAGACGCATGAAAAACGGACATTACAAAAAGGAAGTCTGACCAATAGTCTGACCGCTTATTGACAATAAAAATTAGCCCATGAGCGCGCGAGAATTTGCAGTCATTGTAAAAACCCTACTTACACAATCAGAAGCGCGATATTCTGTTGAGTAGTGACCCTTTGAACAACTGGCACCTGTCGTCTAATAGGAGAGAACTACAGTGTATTCAAACTGCATGTACAGTTGAATTTATAATCAATCCTTAAGAGATTTATTGTGGAATTTATGTGAAATGACAATGCATTCACAGTAATACCTGTCTCACTGAAAATATACACTTGACAGAGTTTAAACCTGTTTCCTTTCAGATCGTACGTGTATGACATTGCTGAATATTCTTTGGTGCTGTAACAACTACATTTTAGGCTGTATTTCTCTTCATTTGTTTGGAAGTTCCCTCTTTCACCAGTGAAGAGTGATCACAGAAATTTTAAAGGCCCAGTATCATCCCAAGGGGATGTATGTGAGAGACTTTGTGCAACAATTCCTATTTCATCTGAACTTTTTTTCTCTGTCCCAAGAAAAAGATTTTTGATAATCATATCATCACTTTTGTCTTACTTATCGTTTTGAATAAAAAAACGATGATTGCAAAGCTTTGATGGTGATACTGGGCCTTTGAAAGTTGTATTCAGAACCATGTAACAATTGAAAACAGTTTTGTTGCTGCAGCAGTAAGATAAATTATTATGCTAGTGTACATGTAGTGTTTGATGATGAAATTATCTTAGGTAAAGAACTCGCATTACAAGTATGTACATGTTGCATCATCGCTAGCTGAATCGTGTTGATAAGAGCTGAAATTACCATAATTTTTAAATGTTTGTTATTGTATAGTTACAAAAAAATAAATATTCAGAGTTTGCCAGTAGAGCATTGTCATTATTGAATGCTTGCATTTTGGGAGAATAGACTTTGTTTTAAGGTTTTATATAGTGTCCATCGGTGCTACACCACTAGCAAACCTTAAAAGAGATACACTTATTCAGGGCTGAATCGGTTTGTTTCAAGTTCGATTGGTGCTTATAAACTCTGGCTTAAATACCAACGTTGCCACAGTACTTAACCTCGATTACAGTGCTATTAGAGCTTCAAACAATTTGGCTCTGGAACCAAAGCTATGATTCTTATCACAGTTAGACACCTATAAATCATGGTTATGATTTGAGACATGATCTCTGTTTCCCAGTTCACATCATAGTTCTGACTCCTACCCATATCAATCGTAGTTTTGATTCCAGACATGATTTCAAAAGACAAATTGAAATCATAGCTATGATTCTTACCGCTAGAAATCATGGTTACGATTGCTGACATAATTTCAGAAGACCGATGAAATCATAGCTATATTTCCTGACATGATCTTACTTTCTCAGTTGAAATCATAGTTATGATTATTATCACTATATATCATAATCATGATCCCAAATATGATTTCAAGAGAATCGTGGTGATGATTAAATGAACAGAAACATCATAGTATGATCTCTTGGGTACTGATCAAACCATAATATGATTCGCTAGATTGAATTCCTGTGAGAAAAAAACAGGAAAAAAACTTCGATGCAGCAATTTAACACTTTTGCTTTTACACAGCGGCCTTAAATCGAGTAACGAATGGAAATTTGTAAAAAATGAAAAAAACTTTTTTCGAATGTCCCAAGTATTATGTTGAAACTTCCAAATAAAAAGCAAAATTGTCAAATAATGAAACTTGTTGTTTGAATGTCTACCTAAATGAATTGAATCTGAGCGTAAATGACAATGCTTTATCCACAGTAGCTGGAGTTCACTATATATGCAAATCTCGTGCTTGATATTTTCTTTCGCCGACGATGAGCTTATTTTAATGTTAATGAAAGTAATTTCATGTAATAAATGAAACAATTATTGAAGGACGCGAACGCGACGAGAATTTTTAGCCAGTAAAAAAAAAAAAACCCGAAACTGAACACTCAGTCTCTTTGCATTGCCATATATCAGGGGCACCCAACGAGAATATAGTTCAAAACAACTTACATAGCATTCTTAAACGTATTTACTATTAAAACGGTAGAAATATGCATATTTTTAACCCCTAAAAATTTTTCATCTTTTCAGATTTCCTAGCTGAAAGTCTAGTGATCCGAAAATTATAGGGTTCAAAAGTTACCTTTTCGAAAATTTCTGCCAGAAGAAAGACTCTCAAAAATTCTAGGTGACCTTTTTAGGGTAAAAATCCGTTAAAAATGGGCAATTATACCATGTTTTAGATGTTCGAAAATCCTATAAGACAGACAGGCAAGCAAGAAGTTCAGAAAATTCTAGATCTCAAATCGTCTTCAGAACAGATATTTTCCGAAAATTGGCGTTGGGTGCTCCTGATATATCATGTTTCCCTCTTTTACGACTCACTCTGCAGCTGCTTCGAAATAGGGTTATAAATTCTTACGACTTGTGATTGATCTTATTACCAACTGTGGATTCACACGCAACAGTTCGCCAGATTTTTTGCAGTGGTCTTATTGCATTACTACCGTCTTAGTCCATCCTTCCGTCCAGTAGAGAGTTAAACGTCTAATAGGGAGTTAAATTACGACGGCGACGGCAAAGACAAAGCCACAAAACAAGAATATCATTGGTTAGAATAGGAAAAATAATCGTGCTGCACGTGCGGCAAGCATTTTAACAAAAACGAGCTTGTTCCTGAATTGCAGCTTGATGTAAAAGGCGCCAGAAAGCATTTAACCTTGACTTACTTTTTTCAGCAGAAGATGGGAAGAAGGTTCACAACTGGGTAGATGTGACTGCAAAAGGAGACTGTTATGAACTAATGCAACTGGAACTGATCACTGCAGCAGAATGCTTGTCATGCGCCCTTTTACGGACTTTTAATTGACAGAAGCTGAGTAAAATGAAACTTGTCAATAACTTACTTGTCTCCCATTTGATAGGCTTGTAAGCCCCAGTAATATAGGTCCAATTAATAGAGAGCAAATAGCGAATAAGAAACAATACTAGGTATAGATTTAGAAAATGTCTTTAAAAAAAGATAACTTATTGATTGGTGAAAAAGAGAAAAAAATGGAATTGAAAAGCAAAGATCAATTTTGGAAGCAGAATCATTGATAACTTATGAACGGCCTTCGGAAATGAGTGATCACTGATCTAAGACTTGAATAATAATTGTAATAGTAAAATTAATTATTTCCATTGCACCTGTAAAAGCAAGCTGGTATATTAAAATAGAGGAAAAATATTGCGGAATTAAAAAAAGGTATACACTTTGAAAGTTTCAATTAAAGATCACTATGGCTTTGTGACATTCAAAAAAGAAACACCGCTTGTATGGGTATAGATCCCTGCCAAAATTCAAACTTGTTCTTAAATAGTAGTTGTGCATGCTCGTTCGCCACGGTTATGCCCCCAGCAGAGATGGATAATTTATGCATATACTTCGACCTACTTTTACCCCCAGCGGAGATAGGTAATGTATACATATGTTCAATGGTTGTGTAGTTCGCGTCAAGGAATGACGTCATGGAATTTTAGCCGAGAAACCGGCGGAAATCCTTTAAGGAAGCGTCCATGTTGGAAAAATGAGGTGAAGAGAGATGTAAGAGGTAAAATAAGGAGGGATGCAAAGGAGGATGGGATAACATCATCGAACAGGCGATTGGTCGAAAGGTATGACGTCACAGGGTCCCAGACCCCATGGCTTAAGCGAAAAAAAACAAATCAAAATAGGACTTTTTTTACGGAGGGGGACATGGGGATTTGCGGTGTTGCGGTGTTGATGGTTTTTTCAATGCGGTGATGCGGTGAATAAAATCTCAATTTGCGGTGTTGCGGTGATCGCAAACCCAACGGTGTGCGATGTTTGTGTTTCGCAAGCTACGGTGTTCGGTGAAATGAAATTATTTGCTCCACACTCTGGAAATGTTGTTTTATCGCTTGGCAGCTTTTCGGGTCAACTTCTCAGTAATGTTCATGGAACTTCATACAAACGACCTCTCCGGGTAAGTACAAGAAAACTGATTTACGGGTATCAACAGTATCGACGCGTAGGCATGCATTGACAAGAGTACATTTTGTTGTGTTTATTTTGTGGAAAATTGTTTAGGTATAAAAGTGTTATGTCAAGTGTAGACGTTAAAATCATGTAGCTAAAAATAATTGTTGCGGTGACGGTGTTTCGTCGACTTTTCTTGCGGTGATGCGGTGTTCGTTGATTTTTTTTGCGGTGTTGCGGTGTTTAGGGCCCCCCCATGTCCCCCTCTTCATACGAATAAAACGGTTTAATAAGAACAAAAAGAAATCTATGTACAAACGGGAACGTGTGAGGCGACCTATTGCTCGCCTCGTTCCAGTTTACGATCGTTTAGGATATAATCGAATCTGCCGTCTTCTTGCTGCCTCTGACTCCAGGGACAGGAGAGGTAAAAGGGACCTAATTTGCGTTTTGTACTAGACTAAGTTCGAATAAAAGCGAGGCTGGAGTTGACCTTCACGGTTTTGGTACAAACCTCATTGCTTTTCTTATCATGATGCCGGTCGTTGTAATACTAACGAGTTTCTATTTACATAAGGAAAACAGTGAGGTTTGTATGAAAACAGGGTCAACCACAGTCTCGCTTTAATTCTAAGGCCTGGTAACTGGGCACAGAACTGTAAAACGGTCTATTGAGGAATGGTAGGGTGACTATTGCAAATTAGTGGCTCCCCGTCAAATGATTCAAGTTCTTTTTCTTGTTGTTGTTTTTATCGATTCTGAATGAAGTTATTGTACATTAGGTTATACGTGACTTAAACCGGCACAACTGAAATGATGGTAAATGGTGCCGTAAACGAAAAAAACTTTTGCATATCTTACGTTGGGACTTCTTCTGAACCTGTTTGGAGAAAGGGTTCCTGACAGAAGACTCAGGATTGACGCGCAACGTATGCTAACAAGTCGTGGATCACGGTTTCTTGGGTTGGGTTTTTGTGCAGTTTTGTTTCCCTATTCCTCGTAGATCAAAACAGAGTGGTGGCAAAGATTTCTGATACGTGAGAATAAAACCAGGAAATCTCGCCAGACAATGTTGTCTGACATCTGTTATGTAAACAGTAATACTTCTTCTGGCAATTTGTTACCAAGTTTGCTAATTTTAACTTATGCTATAATGAGGCAACTTCTGGATGCCACTAATTTTTGCCTCATTTTTTTTGTGACAAAAGTGCGTTGTTCTCTGATAAAAGAACATGTATTTAATTATCAGTTATATCATAGCCCGGGTACCCCCTTCGCTGGAAGGAACAACATTAAAGTGAACACTCACTCTGCAGGAGAAGGTGGAGGGAGATAATATTCCACGTCACATTTCAACCTGAATACATTTTTTACATTCGCGCGTGTTTTTTAAGTAGTTGACACTTCGGTTAATACGCATTTTCCAATTTAAGTTTTAATTATTCAACTATCTACATTGCATTATGAGTATTATAGGAAATAACTAAGCTCGTTTCCTGGAATCGATATCAAGCGATCTCATAACATTCTGATTTGCGAGAGGGCGCGCATGCAGTACGAGCTAAAGAGCGTCTTTTACTGTTACGGACCGAGCAAACTCTTTGATAAATTGATACCCAACTCAAGCAAATTGAGATCATCGGAAGCAAGAGTCATAGAAGTTAAGAGTCATTTTGAGGAAAAACCTGAGCTCGTGGTGTACAGCCCAAAAATGAAGAGATAGCTCTTTTGAATTCTGGGATTCTATAGGCATAGAAAATGGGATTGACTAGTGAATTGGCATAGGCTAAAGACATCGAAAAGAGACGCAAATGAATTGTTTCACTGGAAAATGAATAATAAGTTCGTTTGGAGAATACGAGGAAAAAAGAAAGAGTGTACGGCAACAGAAACGCTAAAGATACAGCTGTCACTATGAACAGTGTTTTAGTCAGTTTTCTTTCTCGACTCACTGCGCCATTGTGGTGAGGATGAGTTTGACAGTACATTTTTGCCACGATCGACATATAAGAAATGACGATAATAGAAAAGCAACAAGCGAATAATGGCAAATGTGAGTAAAACTCCCAAACACCTCCTAATGTAAAGAGGACATATAAGTACATGCAAGCGGAGTTTAGCAGAGCGGTAAGCCAAACGAACCCAACAGATGCTCCAAATATCCATTTTTTGAGGAGACGATGCTTAAATGGACGAAACGTGGCGTGCATCCGCTCCAAAGAAATAACGGCAAGGTTTGTCAACGAAGCTACTGGAAAGAGCAAACGGACAGCAATTAACATACTGTCCCCGGCTGGCGACAGATAGTACTCCCATAGGCTGCAACTACGTCCTGAATTGAACACGCGTATGCTCAGCGAGACTCCTCCAACAAACATGTCTGCAACTGCCAGGCTGATCACCAAGTACATACTACGCTTGCGCAGATGGGGCTCTTTGAGGTAAACAATGACTGCAAGGGAATTGACCGTTAGTATGGCAATACCTACAGTACAAAGTACTGTAAGCCAAGGAATGCACTCTGATGGAGAAAACGTGAGGGTCGTTAATCGTTCTTCAATCAATGTTTCATTTTGCTTATCCAAGGAATCATTAGCCATCTTATCCATCCACCTAGAGAGAGAGCACAAGAAAGTCTCAGACTTTTTATAGGAATGTCAATTAAGTAAGCAAGAATGACCGCATCGGATACGAGAACGTGAACTAAAATTTACTTGTGCGCTATTGTAATCATTTCGCCATTTATCCAAATCGTTCAGCATGGAAAGGATGTGCCAACTTCCCTAGGAAAAAATGTTATGAACAGTTGTGGAGAGAAAATTGAAAATTTATTTTCGAAGGCTTGTGTCCTTCAGATTGTCTTTTTTTCTAAATTTAAGGTCGTTGTTGTCAAGACGTGAATGGCAGATAAACATGCAGGGCAAGCAGAGGCATTTTTTGCATATAAAAGCCATTATTTTGTGGGGTTTTGGTTGTCACCTGAAACAGTGAGCACAAATTTGAATTGGTCATTCCATTTTTTCCTGTTTGTGATACGTCCCATAATTTTAGGACGACAACTTTATTCTCCCAGTAATGATGACGTTAATCATTCATTAATAAATAAAAATGGATAAATGACGGCCCACCACGCCGAGAAGGAGCTCTCAAACAATTTTGCTATGGCGGAGAGGAATTTATTGCCCACAGGAAATAAATGGATTTACGCTGAATGCCGGTGACATGCTAAGTTAGTTATTTCCCATATGTTGCAGTTTGGGCATTCCTGTAAGCCGGGAATTTCTCTACATCTTTGACCATATGCGCAAGCTAGGCTGAGGCTGATTCAACGGTGTCAAGTTCAAACAAATGTTGAATTCGACTGTGTTAAGGTATGAATAGCCTGTGTACAGCCGCCCGCTCTCCGAAAAAAAATCGGAGAGGAGCGACGCTCCTCTCACAGGCTAGGTATGGAGAGTTCCGTAGACTTCGATGGGAACCTGGGCAAACGACCAAGTTCGCCAGAAGTTCATTTAGCTCGCGGATTTCAGTATCCGTCCTGTGTTACGTTGGCCGTGTGCTCGATTTTTCCCATGGATCCATTTTTGCTTATTAGTTTTTTCCAAGTAGTTTGCATGTTTTAAAGAATATTTCCGCATCGGCCTTTGATTCTTCATTGCATCAAATTCTCCGCGATCATCATATTTCTACATGTCAGCCTTTACCCATAAGCTGTTAAATGTTCCTTTCTCAACACTTCCTAGCTGGAAGATTTGCTCAGGAAATATTTGCTCCTGGAAAAAGTCGTTGACTGCCTCATATTTTGTGCCAAAAATAACCTTTCGAAAAGGCAAGGGGGTAATTATTGAAACGACTTAAAGAAAACCGTCCTTACCTTGATTTATCGTAGCACTGGAAATGCTGCGTTGTAAACAAATGGGAAAAGGGAAACGTGCGGGTAAAATGTGAAAGAAATGAACTGAACCAAAAAGCAGACTAGGACTCATGAGAAGTGAATGCAGCATCTGCAGCAGAAAACTTCAGGTGTGTTGCGTTTTACGTCAAAATTAGAGCTGAAGAAACGCATTGATATTTGGGCAACCTGTCAAGAGCTTTCGAAACTCGATTGCTTTGGCATAATGAAAGAAAGGAAAAAGGAAACACTATAACGACCACCTGTCACCGAAGACAGTTTATTTCAACACATCTTGTTGCATCGTTTTGTGAAATAGTTACCTACGGTGTAGAGTTAATGTAAATGATGATTCGGGAAACAGGAAAGTTCCGTAAAGGTTGCCTAAACTGAATGAGAGCGGCTTAACTGCAGAATACCCCGCCACTCGAACTATATTCCACGTATACAAAAATTTTGTTTATCAACGGAGTTGATAATGTAAATTGACCACCGTACAGAGATTCTAAAAGCTGACGTTTCGAGCGTTAGCCCTTCGTCAGAGCCCTTCGCTCTGACGAAGGGCTAACGCTCGAAACGTCAGCTTTTAGAATCTCTGTACGGTGGTCAATTTACATTATCAACTCCGTTGATAAACCAAATTTTTGTATACTACTTCCCCACCGACGCAGCACCACAGTTTCTTTAGAAACTACCCCTTCATTCATTTATATTCCACGTAGCTGGCTACGCGGTACGCGGTACGCGGTACCCAGAAATAGGAATGCACAATACTCAGGGGCACCCAATGAATCTGTTCCTCACATTATCTGTTCCCCAGAGGAATCTTGCTGGCTGGCAAAAACACAGGTGTTTTGATGAGCTGGCTGGGAAATTTATTATTGATAGAGGTTTTGCCTGGGAATTACTGACTTTTTTTTGCATTTCAACCCGAGCTGGCTGTAGAAACTCTGAAGACTGAGGACGACTAAAAAAAAAAAAAAAAAAAAAAAAGAACCCCTTCCCTCTCTCAGAGAGTAGTCACAAACATACGACGGCTGGTCAGAGTGATTGCGCTTGCGGAAAAAACCTGTTTTGTCCCGGTTTTGTCGCTTTTGTTCGGTCGTTTTGGATTGTGGGATTTGAAAGCGCGCGGAATTCCTGGCTGGGAAATAAATTTGATCAGCTGGCTGGGAAACCAACCAATTTTATCTAGCTGGCTGGGAAATTTCTTGTGTGTCTTGCTGGGAAAAAGGAACAGATAATGTTTTCCCAGCAACACTGAAAAACACCTGGAAATGCCTTAATAACATTTATTTTCATTAACTAGGGTATAATAATACATTTTACAACAAATTGGTCGTTGGGTGCCCCTGAATACTGTAGAATACCCCGCCACATGGACTAATTTCCAAATGAACTAAATTTCAAAATGGCGCAGCGATGTTATATGTGCTGGCTACGCGGTACGCCGTGACATTCCTCGTTCTTAAAGCGTCAAAGCCTAAGTAATTCCACAGACAAGAGACTGTGGAACTGTGGACTCGGAAGAACGTTATATAAACAAATGATTTCAAAATGGCGCAGCAATGTTATTTGTGCTGTCTACAAGGTACGCGGCACGCTGTGATAGCACTCGTTTACTGATTAAGTCTAAGCGCTCGTTTCAGTATTAGGCGTATAAGCACTCTTTTAAAATTTTAGCTTTCATTTTACGGTTCGGTTAACTGGACTTTTTAACGAGATCCTGTGAAGAATATAGCACTCGTTTCCTGATTAATTATAAGCGTTCGTTTCAGAAATTAGGCCTAAGAACTCTTTACAAATTAGGGTTAGGGTTAGGGTTAAACTTCGCTTTTTAACACGATCGTGTGATGAATATAGCACTCGTTTACTGATTAAGCCTAAGCACTCGTTTAAAATTTTAGCTTTCATTTTACGGTTCGGTTAGCTACTCTTTTTACGTAGACCGTGTGAAGAATATAGCACTCGTTTGAAATTTTAGCTTTCATTTTACGGTTCAGTTAGGGTTAGGGTACACTAGAATTAAAATTTTCCACGTACCGCGTACCCCGTAGCCAGCTACTTAAGATACTTTGCCATCTTGACTTTAACTCTTTCCACGTACCGCGTAGCCAGCTTGTAAAGATACTTCGCCATCTTGACTTTAATTCTTTCCGCGTACCGCGTACCGCGTAGCCAGCTTGTAAAGATACTTCGCCATCTTGACTTTAATTCTTTCCGCGTACCGCGTACCGCGTAGCCAGCTTGTAAAGATACTTCGCCATCTTGACTTTAATTCTTTCCGCGTACCGCGTAGCCAGCTTGTAAAGATACTTCACCATCTTGACTTTAATTCTTTCCGCGTACCGCGTACCGCGTAGTCAGCTTGTTAAGATACTTCGCCATCTTGACTTTAATTCTTTCCGCGTACCGCGTAGCCAGCTTCTTAAGATACTTGATATGGCGGGGTATTCTGCAGTTACTCCATGAGAGCAACTGAAGTAAATTGACAATAGTTTTAGTTATTTAGGGCGTACTAGTAGTGACTCTAGTAAAATAATAAACGACAAAAAGAATTTCTTGGGCTAAGCTTATTTACTAGCGACCGGAAACTGGTTAAAACTGCGGTTATATAACAATTTTAACCACTTTTCAGGCAAGAAAGTAGTTTTTTGTTCCTTATCGTTTCGGTTTTTTTGTCCTCAATGCATGCAATTATTAATCCATATTGAAATAGGTTGGAAGTCGTATCAGTTGCAGCAGTCACATTTTCTGCTGTTTTGAACAATCAAGACCATGTAGGAAAAGCTTTAATTAAAAGTTACGTAATCGAGTCATAAAGGCGAACAAGAAAGTCGATCCTCCAATTGTTCTTATCCTTTTTGCACTGTATCCTGGCGACAAAAGAAATGGAAACTTTATCGTGTACTCCATGAACAAACAGAATAAGTTATTTTGCTGCAAAATTTATTGAGCCATTGAATTTTTGAAAACAATAATGCTTGTTGTCTTGGTGAAAATTAAAACTAGAATCGCGAAATCCACATTTCCAACATCATTGAGAGAAAATTAACGATAGTAAAATAACATGACGTTTCGACGACTTCATGTCATCATTGTCAAATGAATAAATTAGAAATAACAGAAAGGCATATTTATAGATTTAGAAAGTGAGAAAATAAATTGGCATGAAAGCATTCGGGTAAAAAGTTTTGCGCGAATGGAATCCGTTTGCGTGTTCAGTTTCGGTCCTTTGTTCTTAATCCACAGCATTTCATAGATCAAACAATCGAGTTTGCTACGACATTTCTTTAGGACTTTAAAGTTCTTAATTAAGTTTGTAAACGGATTCCATTCGGTCCATTCCATTCGGTCCGCAAACGGATTCCATTCGCGCAAAACTCTTTACCTGAATGCTTTCATGCTAATTTATTTTCTCACTTTCTAAATCTATAAGTATGCCTTTCTGTTATTTCTAATTTATTCATTTGACAATGATGACATGAAGTCGTCGAAACGTCTTGGAAACATGGTGTAATATTTACCAGTTCTAGAACACTGTTTCGGGGATCGAGTTGATGAGCGGCAGTTGCACGAAAAATGTTTTTCCATTTTTCATTTCTCAGTGTTTTGAATAAAGTTATACTGTTAAAATTTCCACCTGTGTTTTACGGAGTCTCTCAAGATTTTCACCAAGTAGATCATCTTTTTTTGCCAAACTGGCGCAATATTAAGAGAGTATACTAGAATGAGGGTCCCCAATAGGGTTCTTCAATGACGCCATCCCGACCAAAATTTCCCTTTATCATGGTCATGGCGTCACAGCATGATGTCCAAACCTCGTCGTCAATTACAACAACAGTTGATTTAGAATACACCTTGTTAGTTTTTTCTACCAACTTCATGATTCAATTGACCTTAATTGCAGCTTCGCGCAAAATCACAGTTTTGAAACCGAAATGATGCGTGATTGTCCATTATTAGTAGTAATTAAATATGTTCATATTTTCCACTTTGTTATACTCGGTTGTAAGTTTAGCAGTGTACCGGGGTGACAGGCCTACACGACTCCATAGCGCGTGTTTTAGCCTTTCAGTTTTGTAATTTGGCTGTCACGAGTATATATTGGATTGACCGCCCTCTTTTAGTAATATATGAGTGGCGGGTTTTTTAGATTTCTTTGAGCAATGGTTGTCGCTCTATTGTCGCTCTTTCATGAGGATTTGTTTAAGTTCGTCGCTGCTGGGTGGTATTGTGTAACGAAAGGCAAGATTCGTTTGCTCTCCTGTGGTTTTTGAAGGAGTGCAAATTTCCTGTTTTTAAATTGTGCTTCTAATACGTTGCTTTGAACAAGATTTTTGGGATAAACTCTTTCACGTAGGCGTGATTTAAAATTTTGGATGAGCTTTAAGAATTCTCAGAGCTTCGCCTTTGACGAACCCTTGTTTGACACCTGGTGAGTGGCACGAGGAGAAGTGCACGTGTTGAAATGTTTCGGTCGGTTTGAAATGCGTGCGCACATCAAGGACTGAATTGCTCTTGAACCTTTCGCTTTTGTAAATGCCAGTGTTTGTATCCAGAAACGTCATTTATCGTGGGCTGGTGTTTATTTGCTTGTTCAATGAACTGCATTATCTCCTCTCTGTTTGTACTTCTTTTGTCTTTTCTTCTTTCATTTTTACTTCTTTCTTATTTCCGCTCTTTTCCTTCTCATAAAAATGAGCCACACAATTTATAATATCAAGTACGTCGCGAACAGCGATGTCGGTGCTGTCCGACATTTTCAAAAACCAGAGTATAATTTTGGCCGATGCGCTACAGCATAAACGACGACTTCGTTCCCAGGGTCACTCTTCTCTGCCTCCTTTGTCGTTGGGGAACGACATGCTCATCAAAAGGGCAATACGAGAATCAACCGAAAATTGAAAACGATAGGCAATTACAAATATGTAGATACCTCCGCCAGGTCACCAATATTTTCATACCCGACTCAACTAACTGCTACTAAGCAACCATAAATTAGTCATTTTGCCTATAAACAACAGTGTAGATACAGGGACCCATAGATGTAGAATGAGGAATCAAATCGTAACGGCCTACTATACATATCAGAAAAATCATGCCCCTAATCCCTCTCGCTTGGCGCCAATTCTCTTGTCCGTGCAGGCAAAATATATAACTATTTCTGTCAGTTACGTTTCGCTTTATTGTCAGAAATACTATATAGAGACAGGAAGCTATTCGAGACCGTTAAAGAAAGCTGAAGAAGGGATTTGCCCAATTTGTAAAATAGAAATGGAGGATGAATACCTCTTTTTAACTGTATGGTCTGCTTACTTGGAAAAATAAAGGTTTTTATTCGATTAGTTGGAAATTAAAAAGAGTATAGAATGTCACCAAGTGAAATTTTCATCTTTCTTATACATCTCTCGAACAGAAATGTTCAAATCCAAAAGTAAACAGTGCTTTAGAGTGCGTTAGCTCTGAAGTAATAAACAAGAAAGAAGGCAAATCGATTGAATATTTATATCTATATTTAATCATCCGCATTTTATGTGTTACCCACGAATACAAACTTGCCTCTCCCATACAAGCCCCATGAGTCAACCTTTGCGCGTATCTTTCTAGTTTTAGAACACGACGAGTTCTTCTGCTCTGCACGCACTGTTTAGATTGGCCAATCAGAATAAAGGTCAAAAATAACACAAACATTGCCTGCAAATAGACCATTCGAATTCTCATGGCTGGACTCAGCCGGTCAACACTAATGGCCATCCGTCAAACTGACATTGGACATTTCCTGACAATTACAAGACGCAATATCCCATCTTAATACGAAAAGCTTATCGCTGTAAAAATAATGAAAACAAGCAGAATTAGAGCTTTAGTTCAACAAGAAATAGCGTTTCTAAGCAAAGCCGCGCTGATCTAATATCCACGTTGAAGACGGTTAGCTTTTACTTGTTGGGTACTACTATATCAATACTCTAAAAAATTCGATTTTCCAGGAGCTTGTCTCGTTAGGCTAGTGGATATTGGAATATTCAAGGAGAACCCATCGATCCGGGTTCAACTCTTTGGCTCGCCTAATCCGAATGTTCTCTGCACATTGACATGTTTGTTTCTTTGAAGTAAAGTTGAAGTCTGAAGTAGATTGTACGTCGTGTAAGTTGAATAAAAAGGGAAATGTCAGTTTGAGGGATGGCAATGAGTGTTGACCAGGACTGGATCTATCATGGAATGGTGGCTAATGCGAGCAAGTTTTTTCACACACAAATTAATTTGTCCATATTAGCCTCCATTTCATGCTAGATCCAGTCCAGCCGTGAGAATTCGAAAATGGTCTATTCACTACTTGCACAAATCCCATAATACACCTCTTTTACCCCCAAAAAATCTGCATAGGCTTTTTTTTCGACTTCTCTTGGGACATCTTCATGTCCCAGGAAAAATTGCAAACAGTGGTTATGCAAATGTTTTGGGGGTAATAGAGGTGTATTATGGGATTGTGCAAGTAGTGAATTGTGCAAATTGGTGTAATTTGATGTAAATGTCATTCTCCCGCTGAAGGGTTCGTTCTAAAAATAGAAAGATACCCGCAAAGGTTGACTCGAGGATATACTGCATAGGGAGCCTTCTACTCATGGGGTCCTGGAGCCCGTTTCTCAAAAGTCCCGAAAACGTTTCGGGCCCGAAAGGCCATTTGTGAACCTGCCAACCGCTTGTTCAGGAAAGCCGATCTTTTGACATGTTTTCAAGGTAACAAAAAGCAAACTAACTGTGAAGTTTGACGACTTAAATCCCCTCCGTTCTTGAGATACAGAGGGAATTGTTACACTCGAAAATGGGCCTTTACGTCTCAGAACTTTCGAGAAACGCGCCCCTGGTGTTGTTAGGAGCCCACGAGTAGGAGCTTGCCTCTTCCATACAAGCCCTTTGAGCCAACCTTTGCGCGTATCTTTCTATTTTTAGAACGCCACGTGTTCTTCGGCCCTGCACGCACTGTTTCAGAATAGCAAATCAAAATATAGTTACTGTAAAATGAAGACAAAAATCGCAAAAACAATGTATGTAAATTGTCCAAACTGATGTAAGTGTGAGTCTCCTGCTAAGGGTTAGTTCGCAATATAGAAAGATACGCACAAAGGTTGACTCAAGGACATCGTGCATAGAGAGACTCCAAAAGGCGAGTACTAGGGATCTTTCAAAACATCACAAATGGGTACATGTACAAATGCACGAGCAAGTTAATGCGATGTTTTATTCATGAATTGTTACTATTATTTTATTCCTTCACTTCTAAACTAAAGTTTTCCGTGATTTCAGTGTTCCATTGCAAATTCCGTATTGCACTCTGTTTAACAAATTGATGTCAGTTTTTCATGCGTCTGTCCTGTTATTGTTCATGAATTTCGTCATAGCATTGTCAAAGTAGCTGTGGATCCACGAGGCGATAGCCGAGTGTATGCGCAGACTACTTTTGACAATGTCATAACGAAATTCATTGTGAATAACAGCAATAACAAGACAGACGCATGAAAAACTGACATCAATAGACCATATTTGTATTCTCAGTTTTGGACTGGGACTAGCTTGCAATGGAGGCTACTGCGGGGGAATATATTAAGGGAAGTGGTCAAAACTACCACACTCGAACAGTGCACCTGCACCCCCCTTGCTTAACGTCAAAAGATGGTGTCTATATTGCATAGCCACCCCTCTATTCAGCAGTAAAAAATTACAGTGAGATTCAAACCTCACTTTTCTTGTTTGTCTAGTAATGCCGACTCCTGCTAGCTGAATATTCCTGTGTCAACTCAAATTTAAAAGCCAGTAAAATGTTGTCGGTAATGTTCATGTAAAAGTTCGAAGATAGGTGGTGTCTTTGAGAATCCCCCTACCCCAAAGGTGGGTCCTGTTCGAGTAGAGTAGTTTTGACCATTTCCCGAAAAAGTACTTTCATTTGAAAAGATTTCTCCGCATTAGCCTCGATTGCAAGCTGGTTCCAGTCCAATACTGAGAATACGAATATGGTCTATTTGTTTTTTTACAAAAAGGCAGAGGGGTCAAAATTAAGTCTGACCAATAGTCTGACGGCTTATTGACAATAAAAATTAGCCAATGAGTGCGCGAGAATTTTGCAGCCTAGTTACACATTCGTCATTGACCAATCAGAAGCGCGATATTCTGTTGAGTAGCCACCAAGGGCCTCCAGGACATTATTGTAATCCTTACATCAAGTACTATTTTCTGTGGGGTCGGGAAGATGGCTGCCTACAGGTACCGTGTTTACGAAGATAAAGATCGTTCCAACCAAATGATAACTTAGGTATGGTGCTAGTGCGACTACCGTTAAGGCGGTTAAGCTACTCGGTGAGTTGAATTTCCTACGCCATTTTATCTTTCTGGGAGATTTCGGAATGAATGGGTTTTTTTCAGTTTTAAGAAAATACATATGCAGCGTCGGTGGCAGAGTGAAACAGGAAAATTTGGTTTTATCAGACAAGTTGATAGTGGTCGAATTGCGACCGTGAAAAGATAGAATGGCCGACGTTTTAAGCGTTAGCGCTTTTTTCAAGAGGAGTCATGTACACGAGGGATCACCCAGACGTGCGTGCCAGCACTTGGCCCTTCGGGGGTGGAATGGGGGGATGTTAAGCTGTGGTAATAAGTTCAAAGATAAAGTAAAGAGATGGTGTCAATGCACAAAACACGCTCCGAATAAAACTCAATCGTTTCTTCTCTAAATTAAAACAGTCTTTCAAAAACTAACTACAAATTGCTCTAAAGGGATTTTCCTGCACATCATGCATGTCTTGCAGTTGTGCTAAGCAAACGTGTATTCCACACACTAAAGCAAGGACTGTTGTTGTTTCTGCTTCATAATACTGCTTCGTTTCAGTCTAATCTCATGCCAGGTCAAATTTTTTTTGCTTTTTAATCTTGGAATACATGTAGACAATTAATGTCAAAATTATCTCAAGTGGAGTGTTTTCACGTGACATCACGGTGGCCATGCTGGTGTCCCCAACTAATCCTCCGGAAATTGAGCTCTATTATAATGCAAACGTTTTCTTTTGTTTCGGTGGAAAAAAAGGGTTACTGATCATGTGAGTGAAAACACTCTTGTAAGGGATAAACTGCTCTGCATTTTAATACCCTAAGCTAAGAATAATCCTAACCTTTATCCCTGCCTTATCGTTGGAAATAGGCAGCAAATGCTTAGACTTAATGGGACACTGTGTTGGATGTCAAAATTGGGTGCGCATCTAATTACATTACTTTTTGCACATGGTCAGCTGAATTATTTCCATAGTTTCATGTACTAGTACAGTATAGAGAGATCATCCTGGGAGTTGGTAGGAAAGTGATGTTTGGTAACATCTATAAACATAGAAGTATCAGAAGAGGAATGACAGTTGAGATCATTAAAAAGATGAAGAGTACAATTGTAACAGGGCCAAACTTAGACCCCTGAAAAGCACCACACAAAACTGTTTCCCGGGTACTACAGGTGCCGTTAACATTCAACCATTAACGGGAAAAGGACCATAACATGGTTGGTAAACCAGCTATAAAGAAGAGAGTAACCGAAACACCATGCACCATGCTGGGAGTTACAAAAGCAGATGGACAATGGCATATGGCTAGGGCCAAACATACACTATACTGTACATGTACAGTAGGTCGAGAGAAATGACTGCACATCATTTTCAGGTCGGCTTTCAACAGAAAAGCCAATGTCAAAAAACGAGGTTCAAGTAATTTGATTGGTGCACACTAAACCACAATGGAAACTGTGCTGAAGATGTCCAGAATAAAAGCAATGCTCTTTCGGGTGAAGTTATCCATCTTAGAATACTGATAGTGCAGGATGAAGAGAAATACTACAGTACATGTTACTAGTTAAAGGATGTTTTATTTGATTTGTTCTGTAATTAGCTGAGCAGTTGTCCTTTGCTATGTTTTTGAAAGCTTAAAACTTTAAGAAAGTGTTACTACATGTATTTTTCTCCCTGGTAGGTTTGGACTTGTCCATCATCATTCCGTGGTTATAGCTGGCCAAGCATTGTGCCAATATCTTGTAAATTCCAAAGCAAGAGACACAGCAGTAATGGACACTGGTCTCCTTATTACTTCATTTCTCCAGACTTGCTGCCAATACATGCACTTCAAACATTATTGGAGACTGTTCATTCATGGACTCATCTTCCATGGTTTGTACCTACAGCTGTACTGTACGTGTAACTTAAAGTGGGCTTCCACAAATCTTTGGAATGGGGAGCAATGCCAGTGCGAAAGACTGCTGTTGGTTATAGAGCAATTATTCATAAATGGCAGCCAATACATTATTCCTTTGTCCTTATGCTAACAACACCAACTAGCCTTGTTTGCATGGACAAAACACAAAAGACACATTGCTTTAGAGCGAGGCTTGTTGGTCTCATTACTACATGTACTAAGACAAAAGAATAATTTATTGGCGGCCATTTATGAATATGTTCTATTGGCCATCGTTGACTTCATAATGATATCCACTTTTCTTTAATCAATGGCATGAAGAAGCAGTCTTAACCCTTTCAGCCCCATGGGATTCCCCATTGACCAGTAAAATCTTCTGGCGTTAGACAGAGTAAAATCTATAAGTGGCACTATTGGGAGTGAAAGGGTTATTAATACATGTTAGTTTAATCCTTTTTTAAAAAATGAATCTTTGAAATGCCGAGTGTGAGCTTCTGTATATGTAGTATTTAAAAAATACATCAATAATTCATGAAATTGACATCTTTTCAAGACCCTGATAAAACGTCACATGCGTGAGCTTTAAAGCAGGTAAAGCACTCCTCGTTCGAATTCTTTATATGACAAATAGTAATGAGGCTTGGCTTGTTTTTCTTGTAATGTACGTGCTAATGTTCGCCTCTCCCCTTTTGAACCTTGGTTCGGACTCCCGAGGGACACACTTAAATTTGTGGAATGTTTTTGAAGGTGTTCAAAAAACTCGAAGCACATTGTTTTAACAGGTCTAAAAACACTGGGCTAATTGCCTTATGTTTTTAAACCCAACAAAACACTGCTGCTTGTTCTTTAAATATTACACCACAGCTGAATACAGAAAATAAAGTAACAGGCTTCACTCATAAACACTGTAATTGACATTTTTTTGGAATAGTTTCTGGAAAAGAAAAAAAGAGTCCCTTATTATTTTGGCAAACTTAAGACAGCCAGGTTTTGAGCCAAAAAAAATCATTCGACTCCATAAAGAGTCGCTTGACTGCTTATGCATAATTATGTTGTAGTTCAATTTTGACCTCTGGTTTAATTTTTTAAAACCAGTTCAAAATGTTTGAACCAGTTTAAATTTTTGAAACTGGTTTATTTTTATCAACTGGCTAAAAACGGGATTTTCCTTTTTTGGGGGTGTAGTTAAAAACAGGGGCTTGGTTTTTTGGGGGTCTCGAAAAGAACAAGACATTCTTTTCCTCCAATGTACTTCTCCTACCCCTCCCTGATCTTTCCCATTACTTCTATCCTTACCCACTCTTCCTTCACAGATCTATCCCCCGGCTTACCTTCCAGGTAGCCCCCTCCTTGAATAACCCTAGCTCACTCCCTCTACAACACTTCTCACAGACATTTGACGCTTCTCAAGACTTTAAATTTCTTTTTACTCACCCGCACTTGAACTCTTTAACTCTGGATCTTGACCTCATAAGCAACTCAATACCATACAAATTCTCCGTTGATAATAACTTATAATTAAATATTATTTTTATTATTCATCCCAGGCCACTCTTGATGCAAACTTTGATTTATTCACATTTGGACACCAGAGCCACATGTGGTGAAAAGTAGTTTCAAACTGGGAACTGTTTCAAATCTTGTCCTACGTACTGTATGCAGTTGAATTTTCAAATGGCTTCAAGAAATTATTCCATGGCTAGAAAATGCCCACTAATCAATGGCAACTCCAACATTCCTCTCTTTGATATAGAGATCGACTGAATGGTAGAAGGTCACCATTGTACCCGAACAGTACTCGCTTTTAGGAAAAATAACTGATAAAATAATTATTATTGAAAAACCGTGACAAAGTTTGGAAAAATCAATCACTCATACACATGTATACTTATTTCTCCTATAAGATTAGATCTGAGTAATTTCCTTTCAACTGAAGATAAATTGAAGTTTATTAATATCGTAACACTACAAAAAT
>NC_090892.1:13604158-13621658 GCF_036669925.1 Montipora capricornis | reverse complement strand
GTGACTGACTATAAAATGATGTCACTTTTCCCTACATCCAATCCGTCAGACTTTGAATGTATGTAATACCCACCATGTAGTAAACTGTGGATTCCAGAACTTAAACTCAAAGTAAACTGCCTTTGGATTATAAAAATCAAAGATGTCAAGCAAACACACAGTCTTTAAAAGCCTGAAGAAAAAAAGGGAAGTGATATTTTGATCATACAGTAGAATCCCAGTAACTTGAACTCGGATAACTCGAACTCCCCCGCTAACTCGAACTGAGTCTCAATTCCCTTGGATTTGACCCAACTTTTCAGTAATTTTTACTCGGTTTACTTTACTTGAACTTGGATAACTCGAAAACCCCGCTAACTTGAACTAAATTTCGTTTCCCTTGATCAAAATTTAACCCGATAACTCGAATTTCTGGTTCTTATAATTCGCCACGGATGCCCATTGAGATATCCCATGTGCTTTTCTGATCGTGCATGTGATCGAATTCTCTAACATAGAACAAAGACTGGTCCGGAGCAATTTGATTTTACCGGTAATTAGTGCAACGAACAGATCACATATTTGACAGTTATTTACCGATCATAAGTTTAATTTGCACTGTATTGTTTACCGAAGTGCTGAAAATCAATAAGCTATTAATTATTAACCTGGAAAATTGAATAGGTGTTTTAATGGTAATGGTTACGGTAATGAATAATCGACCCCGCTAACTCGAACAGTTTTTCATTTCCCTTCAGAGTTCGAGTTGTTACGTAGCACTTTAAAATTTGTGCACCATGAAAAATAATTAAGGAATAACGCTTTCAGGTTGTGCAAGCACCTCTTGTGCAGGCCATATACACAGGGCACTCAAAATAATAATTATTTTGTCTTTTGTTTTCCATGGCCATTCTAAAGATTACTTTATTTACATGTAGCTGAACAACAGGCAATTAGTGCACTTTCCTTTTGATTCAGCATCACTTTATTTTTAGTAATGTGTGTACATTGAACATTATACCGTGATGTAGCCCTGATGTAAAAAAAATAACTGTTACAGTACTAAAATTAATATTGAGACAGATTAATGAAGACCCAATTTTTACCCCTTTTGTACATCACATCCCATACAGTGTGCATTGTGTAAGTATTGTTTTAGTTTGGAAGTGTTTTATAAGGACAATGTTGAATTCAAGAGGGGAATGTTGGTGGTATAACCTTTAGAGCTATTAACTTTTAATAAAGAAAAAATTAATAATCACAACGTTCGTTGTGTATTTTTTTGTTATTATAAGTAAACTTCCTTTAACAATGCAGAGGACTGCCAATTCAAGTTTTTCTTTTGTGTGTACGACGTATACACACCTTGTCATGCATAATTTTTTTTAAGGACGTTACTGTTCAAACAGCATTCATTGTTGATTTGAGGTTTGGGAAAATTAGTCATGACATTAGAGTACTTGCACTGAAAAAAGTGTTAATGGTTTTGGGATCTGATTATTATATTAATGCACTATACCCGGGGAATGGAGTTAAGCTCCATCATGTGGAAGTAAACTTAGCGGGGCAGTACCTTCCTTTAAGTTTAAAGTTAGTAAGAATTGTGATCAAAATGAAAGACTAAAAACTCTCAGTCTAAGTTCTTTGGAAATCAGTCATTTTCTCTTCCATAACCAATCTCCTCAAGGTAGTTTGGCTTGTGAATGTACTTGTCCTTAGCACACCGTAAGATTTCTTGGATGTCATCTTCTGATAATTCTTGCTCCTTTATTTTACAGACAATCTCATTCAAGGCTTCGTTCTTCTTCAATTCGGCCATTGCCTCCTCTTTACTTGTACCTTCAGGTGTTGATTTTCCTGGAAAGGGCTTTCCAGGCTTAGTAGCCAGCATTTTGCTTGGAGATGCCTGTTTTTTCATCAACATAGCTTTGTGGTTGAACCTATCAGCAAATGTGAAGCTTTTTTGTCGGGTCACTCTGAACTCATTCTTTTCTTCAGTACCAGGGCTTCTGTCAGCTGTTTTATCTTCAACATCACCACTTTTAAAACCCATGCTTTGCTTCAACTTCTGAATGTCGTCGGAAAACTCGAACATTTTAAATTCGAGTTGTGCAACTTCCTCTGACAGAAGCTGAAATTTGGAGCTCAGTTCTTCAATCTTCAGAGGCTGATTATTCTTGTTGGGTTGCTTGTTTTTTGATACTTCTTGTGCTTGTGCTTTGTTTTCCTCCTTTCTACATGTAGTTGTCTTCACTCTTACCACCGTCTCATCTGCAGAATTCTCAGAAGAGGATGAGGTATACTCGGGAATTTCCTCCAATTTCATTGCACGTGAGGGTTTGTCTCTCCTGGATCCATCTCTGACGATGCTTGTTTGGTTTTCTTCATCATGAGACTTGGTTTCTTTTTCGGCTGAGCTCAACTTCTGAGATTTAAAAAAGAACTGGCCTTTTGAAGTCCTATCAACTAATTTTTCAGCATTTTTGTCCTTGTTATCTCCAGTTCCTGGTTTTGAATTATTGTTAGATTTATTACTCTGTTCAAAAAAGCTAATTGGCACCGTAGGTGCTGCTCTCTTTTTTGGACTCTTAATGTAATCATACTTAGCAAGGGTGTCGATTGTGATGGTTTCAAAGGTGTACTTCCCAAACTTGTTGTCTTCATCCTGTTTTTCTTTGTTGTTCTTGACTAGTGCTCCTTCTACATGTACATGCATGTCAGTGACATCAGAAGTGTGTGTATCTGATTCAGGGCTGCGTTTAGGAGATGATGTCTGCCTTGCTCCAGTGTCTTTCCCATTTGACACCTTTCTACTTCCTGGTGTTTTTCTGGGGCTAGAGAGCTTTTCAGCAAGCAGTTCTGTGTACAGGCGTTTAGTTTTGTCATCAGTCTCCCACCATTTATAGGTTGGGTAGTTAGGAGCTGCAGCCATTGACTGAAAAATTCAAATTCAGAAGGGAAATTGTCAATCAATCATCAACTGATCAGTGTATTCTCATCAGTCCAGATCAGTGCATCAGTCGTACAAGAAACAGCCTCAGTGAGTTACCAGCAGCTGGAGTCTCAGTCAGCTAGTCTGTCAGTCAACCATTTTAGTCATTCAATCAGTCAGTAAGTCAGTCAGTGAGTCAGAAAGCCAGTGGGTCCATCAGTTTTAATAGTCACTCTGTTTTTAGCTCTTACTATAAATGCTGTAAATCTTGGCAGACAGTCAGTCATCCGTTCAATGAGATACAATAGATTGTACAATCTTGTAGGCAAGGCTGCTGCTGGCTGTGTTAAATTCAGTTGGTCATGTACAGTGTATGTAAATTTTGAATAGTACATACAATTGACACATGACTTTTTTGTACACTGTAATTGGCTTGTTAGATGTGATGCTTCCATGCCCTGAAATAGCTCATGAAGGTGCACTGTGGTTTCCAGACCTTACTGTGGCTGACCCTACTCTCATACTTCCTTTTGCTGTTGGTATCATTAATCTGTCCAATATCGAGGTTAGTAAATTACTGTTACAGTAATGTTATTGAGCACACCTTCTGCAGATAGAATTTATTTTACAAAGCTTTTGGGGTAACTTGCCATCTTCTTGTATTACTGTAACAGCCATAGTCTGTGTGGCTGGTGTTTTGAAGGAAAAGAGGGGTTTCAATCATTATTATTTTATTTCTTTGTACCAATTTGCGCTTCCTGTTCTCTTTTAAACACCTTCCACAAAGGTTGACAGCTGTACCATTGAAAATCTTACATGCAGTAGCCAGTAATTTTGTAAATCTATATGGTCTCACAAGTGCCACAAAAGAAAACACTTAGTTAAAACCGCCATTGCATTTATTTAGTGCTGTGAAACACTTGCCATATACATGGCTTATATCACCCCTTTTCCAGAGACTAGAAAGTCCCTAACCCTTCTACAGAATAATGTCACCTCAAAAGTTTGTAGTTTATCCTCTGTTGGCAATGGAAAGCCCTGAGTTTTGGTGTGGTGGGACTTTGCATCTTGCCCCTTTGATTGTGGGGTCATAAATTTCTTTTTTAATATGCTTACCGTATTCAAAGTTCTCCACAAAATTTTAATATTAATAATAATTATTATAGAAAATTAATGGATTCACATACTTTAGCAAATGTTCAAAGTTCTGTCTGTGACTGTCTATCCTCTAGCTGTTTTGTACAGTTGTTCTTTTGTTCTATAATAATAATAATAATAATAATAATAATAAATTGTCTTGTTTATAAAATGACATTGAACTTGAGGTGCTTGGAACAAAATTGAAATGGTTTCCAAAACTGCACAAAGCAAAAGCAAGTCCTAAACCAGTCACAACATACATGTAGTTGTAACTATACTTTGTTACATCAAAGGGAATTACATTTTATGAGGATGATAAAGAAATATAAATAATAATTATGTTTTGTAAGAAATTCTTCATTGGCTTCACTGTCCCACACACAATAAGATGTGGGAGATAGTACATGGAAGGTTTGAAATTAGCAGATAGAAATTTAGTTGAGAGAACAATGTTCATGAGTTTTACAAGACAGTCTGTTTTGAATTTCAGTGCAGCTACATGGTCGTTCACCAGCAAATAATTTCACAGTCTAAGCAAGTCAGCAATTAAATAGCAATAATTCATTACTGATTAAAAATTAAGGAATGGTGTTTAAACTTTACTGTACCTGAACAAGCCTTTTTGCTGATTCAGAACTTTAAAGAAATTATTATACTCCTAACGTCTCCTTGGCAAGCTGCAGGTTAGACTGTCAACACTCACTCAGGTCTTAGTGCATATCATAAACAAAGGGTGTGGGCTGGTTTTGGAATGAGTTCAGTGTTTGCTTCATCATCAGTCAGGTGAAACTTGGTAGTTTTATTGTTTACAACATGAGATATGGCTTCATTCAGAGGCCAAGGTGTAGTTTGGGTGTGGCAATATTAATTTCAAAACTGGAACTGTCGGGATTGTTTCACTTTTCATAGAGAAATATTATTTGTTTTGATGTTTCTACAACAGTAAATGTAGATCCAAAAGAAGAATAAGTTGTGGAGAATTGTCTCTAAAGAAAAGTCTTAAACACAAAGAAGATTCTGTGTGATATTTTGTGAGGGGAGGAATGTTGAATCTGGATGTTATGGAAATAAACCTGACACAGCAACAGGTGACCAACACCTGTTGCCCTTGTGACTGATCATGGATGCTGACAGAAAATTTAACCTAATATTTTGTGCAACAAAAATTGAAATGAAATGTAAGATTTTTACTACTTGATAATAAAATTAATTCTTCAGGTATAATTCTGCTACAACTACATTATTGTATGCTTAAAATCTATTGCTCAAGCTGTCATTGTCTTTCATCAGTTGCTATTTTTTGGGCCAACACTTTTACTACTTAATTAATTGTGTGTCATTTGCCAATGCACTGTTTGCTGTGCTAGTTGCTACTTTGAAACTAAAACGAGGCAATTTAAAGCAATACAGTTCATTACAAGCCAAGGTCACAAACTAAATTTACATAGCTACAGTGTAATTAAAAATGTTAGAATGGCTAGCATAGTATGCACTAGCAAAGTACCGGGTATTATTAATGGCCCGAAAAAATATTTTGAAAGAATATCTCACCTGTGTAAATAGTTTGTATGAAATTGGAATTTGAAACACAAAATGGTTTAAGGAGAGAAACATTAAATTCTTGAACTTCAAGAAGGTAGAAAGGAAAGATGGTGTAATTAAGAGCTTTAATACATGGGACACCTACATGAAGAACTGCAGGCAATATCTTGAAAATGAAAATACTGTATGGATAAAACTAAATCCTTTTGGGTGGTACTGTTATGGTCTTTCCAAAATATAAAACAAAATTATCAGACAATGAAGTGAACAAAATTATTTTACCATGTATGAGGATTGGTATGCAGTTGTGTGCTGACTACAAAATGGCCTTTTGATTTTTTTATCAGCTTAATGCCCTGCGGCGACAGAAACCAACTAGGTCTCAGCAGATAGTGACCAACACATTGAGAATTGTGTCAGTGGGGATGGTTTTTGTTGCTTCACAAGTTCCGACAGTAAGTTGTCATTGACCTTACAGTGGCTGGCTCTGCTGTTAATTGACCTAAAAATGGGCTTATCCTATTTTTGCAAGGGATGTGAAGGAGTTGGTTTCTAGCAACCGCTTGTTTTGGAAAGCCGATCTTTAAACATGTTTTACAGGTGACAAAAAGAAAAATTACTGTGAACTTTGATGTCTTAAATCCTCTCCATTCTTGAGGTACAAAGGGAATTGTGACACCCGAAAACGGCCCGTAAAGTTTTGGGACTTTCGAGAAACGGGCCCCAGGTGTTAATGTTCGGAATTGTAAGAGAAGGTAATGCGATTTTTGTTGATGAATGCACTCGACAAGTGTGTGATTCCATTAACACATTTAATGCTTTAATAGCTTTACCATTAAGTTTTACAACTGCTTACACAGATTCAATCATCAGCTGATCTAAACATTAACAGACAGTAACACCCCACTATCATCAGCATCTTTGCTTCAATACCTTCCTTAAGTTAATTCCCTAGTGTTGATGAGCCCCTTTGTGCTTGTGTCTGTGTTTGCATATAGTTACATATATTATTTTCCCAGACACTTGCATACATGTAGATCTGTGCTAATTTTGTATTTGCTTTGATCTGGAAACAGAGCAGACCCTTACCAATTCTGCTTTCTAATTAAAACCACCAATACTAACTGACTGAATTACAATTATTACTGCCACAGTAACTGAGACTTAAGTTCTTGTAGTCATAATTATTATTTGAATGCTGAGGAATTTCTATTCATTTGGGAATTATTCTTCAAGCAGCAGACTTTTCTTGAGATACAGGATACTGTAATGCCTCAATGATTTTGGTAACCCTAAGAATTTAAATTATTTTCAGGCCATGTCTCTCTACTGGGCAGTCTCTGCGTTCTTTGGCCTGGCTCAAAACATTGCTTTTAAATTTCCTACTGTGCGACGTCATTTTGGCATTCCAAAGACACCTAGTGAGAGTGAGCATCCCATTCAAGACTTGCGAAACTTGGCACGACTGAAGGGAGAGGAGTTTCTGAGGACTCAAAGACAAGGACAACCAGAAAAAAAGAGGAAATGAACAGGAGACCATAATAATCTGGAAGGTGCTGCAGCTGTAATGTTGTGAAAGTTTTTAGAACCAGCAGTGATGCATTATTCAAAGATAGTATTAATAACATTTTTGGTATTTCTATTCTGGACCACCATGCTTCTTCTGTAAAATGACCTTTCACCTTTGTCTAACCTTTAATGCCCTCAGAAAAAATTCTGCTTCTGAGATAAACCATTGATAAATATTTCAAAAAATACATGTACATGTACTGAAAACTGAAAATCTCAGTGTAAATAAAAAAGGTAATAAGTCTGTATGTCCTGGAAATATTCAAGTTCTCCTTTTCCCCTGAAGTTATAACTCTTCCTCTCTCTCAAGATCTTCCATTTCCTTTTTAGTTAACGTTCTTCCATTACAAAGGCACGCATGACGCTGAGCTTCTTTGTAGGCCATGCACCCCAAAGCATATGTGCCTGAATACAGGAGATCTGCAGAAGACTGACACGCATCAAGCTGTTCTTTTGGAAGGCGATTTCCAAGTCCCGTTAAGAGACACTCGTTGTCAAGGCAAGATTTAAAGTCTTCATCACACTGGGTGCGATCGTTGTTACAAGTGTCATAGCAAATGTCATGGATGTCACAGCATCTAGTAAAGCCAGAGAAGTGGGTAGTATCAAGCTGAAAGACAGGTCAAACATAGTAACAAAAATTATTTCATATTAGTTGTACAATTTGAAGGATTGTACATGATTGGTTTTTGTATTTTTAACTTACTGTAGATAATTTTCCAAAAATAGAATGCTGTCAAATTTTAAAAATTGTTGAAGGCCAAAACAAAACACTTAAGAGTAATAATACCTAGTTCTTTTGCCTCATTTTTTGTGACCTGCAAAAATTAGTGGCTTGTCGTGAACCAGAACCAACCTCCCGCAAGTCCTCTGCAGCTCATCCGAACTAGTAATCGGAAGGCCACGGGTAAAAAAAAAAAAGCTTGTATAGTGCCGATATCAATATTGCTATTTTCATCATGGGTTTGACTCGTAGATGCATTAGGATTTTTTGCAAGACTGTATGTCCGGGTCATGCCAGTGATCTCCTCATTCATTGACCAATTTTTGTCAACTATAAACCATACTTTTGTGAATACTGTACCTTGATTCCCATTGAACCACATCCATTACTTGATGGTTTGTGATTTGGATTTGACAGAGGTTTATACCCTATAATAGGAATTAATAGAAAAATTAAATATAGTATGTACATGATTGTACAAGTGAAATGGTTTTTGGGACCTAGTTGTGTAGATGCTTTTTGTGATCCACAATAATTTAATGACATAAATAATCTCAGATCTATGTAAAGATCACTCTATGAGTTGTCCTTGGTGATCAAAGGCCTGCATAATGACCATGGTGCATTTCACCCACCCCTGGCCCCCCACCTCCATGTGAACAGGCCCTTACTGTAACAGTAGTTTACAACATATTAATTACAGCTGTATCCAAATCGCAAAAAGGTTGTTGTAGTCACACCTCTCAGATTGTGATGTAACCCTAACCCAAAAAAGTTAACACTGAAGTTGCCCATGAGAGTTAAATTCTTACTGTATGTTTTAGCCAGATTTGAGAAAAAAGCTGTTTTGTTTGGACCTTTGTACCAAGTCGAGAAATACAGATTTGTTAACTTTTAAGTGTGAATTCTGAACCAGATTGTTTGTATTTGTAAATAACCAGCAATTACAAGATGTTTTCAATATTACCCAATCAATAAGGGAATAACATGACTTTTTGAGGGAATATTGTTTATTTGCGCCCGTGTAGTGTCAATAAACAAGGCCAAATGATATCAAGAATGCGAGTTTTAATAATACAAGCTAAGTGAATAACGAATTCAAAGTCACTTCAAATCATCATGTAAGTGTTGATTGAACAAGCTATTAAAGAATCAACAGTCCAGTGAACTTATTTAAAATTACCGAAAAAATGCGTAAAATTGTCTATAAATAATAGGCATATCACAAAGTTGCATTAGCAGCCCGCTGTGAGTCTTTTGTGGCCCGCTGAGCGTGTGTTTTGAAGAGGCCGATTTTCTATTTGGCCATGTATATTGATAATAATCTCACTTTATGATTAACTTTCATGTAGTTTAATTAACCCATTGACATCCAAACTAGCCTAAACCAGCCAGAGTATTTTTTTACTCTGTCTAATGCCAGACGATTTTACTCGTCAAAGGGGAACCCCTGGGAGTCAATGGGTTAATTAAAACAAACATGGTGTTGGTATGGGGTGCCTGTGACTTTTCTTAAAAGTTTTGGCTTAGGGCCTGTTTATATGGTCTCCCGAGACAGCCCTCCTCCCGAGACAACTTTACCAAGCGTCTATATGAGAATTGCATGACCGAGACAAAGTTGATCCTCCTTTATTATGCATATATTTTAAGACGCATCTTCAAAAAATGCGTATCATCATATGCCTTTCTTTCTTTCTAGTTCGTTTTTATTAAGTATAGTTGAGTTTTCACTTTCAGCAAATGGACTGACAATCTTGACGCAGCAATAATATGTAGTTTAAATAAAAGGCTGTTTCTAAATGAATCGAGAGTTTCTGTTGACAGTGGTGAGAATTTTGGCGGAAAAAAACTTTTAATTCGAAAGTAAACGCTAAACACATGTATAAGCTCCCAAATTGTTGCTTCTTTGATTTTTATTTTATGCGTGCGCATTCAAGATTTTGCTGTCTTGTCTCGGGTGGTCGAAACAAACTGTTTACATGCGAAAAAGTTGTCTCACCTGCCAGGGTTACCCTACCTGCCGAGGCGAGACAACTCGCCCACCCAAGTTGTCTCGACCACCTCATGTAAACGGTTGATAGAATTTTGTAAACAAATGAGTGGAAAAATATCTCACCAAGGGTAACTCGGGGGGAGGGTTGTCTCGGGTACCCAAGACCATATAAACAGGCCCTTACCTATTCATATTGGGGGACAGCTATTCTTAGAGTTATTTTCATAGAGTTATGTCATAGAGTTAGAGTTAAGTTTCCAAAATCCTGAATTCAAGATTTTGGAAGCCAACATTCATAAAAGCTATAAACATTAAGCCTAAAAACTTTTTTTTAGGCCTAATTAGGTTAGCTTTTATACATGTTTAGGATACTTTTTGTATTTCTGTATTTCTGAGTTCAAGATTTAGGCCTTCCAAAATCTTGAATTTCCAAATTATCTTGAATTCAGGATTTTGGAAACTTAACTGTAACGTCATAACTCTGTGAAAATAACTCTATTGCTAGTCAACCTCAGTGAAATGTTCACATTTGCATCTACTGAGTGTCTCGCATAACCAGGTGAATAAACAAGTGTTATGAGTCCTCTGGGCGACCAATCACTGAATACCATGTCAGTTATATATTACATGCATATGGAGTTTTACAGACTGAGGCTTACAGATTAAGGCAAAGTTCCTAAATTTGTTAAACTTTCTATGACCACAGCCAGTTAAGAGCAAAATGACTAACAGTTAATTTCTAGATAATTTTATAAATAAGATTAGCAAAATTTATTGAGCAGAAATGGTTGTGTCATGTGTAGTGCAAATAAGCTTTACTTTAGTTAGACTTAAGGTTAGTAACCTAGAATAAAACAAAATATTATGGCACAATTACAAAAGTTTTTAAACAAAAAACGTATCAGGGTCTATACCTTTGAAGCTATACGAAGCATCTCTAATTTCATATCTACTGTATATGAGGTTACGTAGAGATTGCGTTAATAATGTTTAGTCCCTTATTAAAATTTGACCTTTAATAGCAAATCGCAAACAGTGAAACTTACCTTTCGGGCAGCGGAACACACAGTCGTCTCCGCCGGCTAGCTGCCCTAAAATCTTCGCTAAATCTGCCAATCCACCAGAATCAGACGCCACTGCTGAGTCCATAATATATAACCCGAGAAGTAGTAACGAAAAAACCCTCTTGTGGAAGTCGATCATTTCGGCGGAAAAACTAATTAGAAGTGAACGCATGACAATTGACAATGAATCTTAAATATTTAACTTGATCGCTGGCGCAAAATAATGAAGCTTGCTCTTCTTTTGCTCTTTTGTACCTGTAAACCGGTCGAAGAAATAACCGTCCTCAGTCCATAATTAGTCTGTTCTCGTATTTGCTTGTTTTTACATGGCTACAATCTTCCGTATATAGAAGAGGCACTTTTAGCCTGCGAGCAGGCTCGCTCTCACGGAATTGTAACCACTTCTCGCAGACTAAGGCACTTTAAAATTTCCAGACATTCTTATTTTAAAAAAAACTAATACAATGACCACCCTCTGGCAGTTCCTGTTTCGTAGGAAATTCGTTATTATTTCAGATCTCGTTTTATTCGAAATTTATTGACTATAAATATCTTGGAGGTGGTGACTATTCTGGATTCTGAGGGGTATTCCCTGTAATGAATGATGCAATCGTGCTTTCTTTTGATTGGTTCTCAACACGGAATCACTTGTTGTTCACGTTGTTGCACCATCACACAAAAACTTTGCAGCACGGGCATATAAAACCACCTTTAAAAGGCCTATTTTTAAATCGCCAAACTTACATTTCAGATGGAAACTGCGTGAAATATTTAATGTTTGAAGGTCTTCTGGTTTAACATTTTTTGATTAGTCAATTTTAGTCGTTTGCGTTAACAAAATGTGTGGATCGTTGGCTAAAGATTTCCACAGGCTGATGAAAGGCATTGCTAGCTTTTCAAACAATCAGGCCACAGTTTGTCACTTTGAAGAAAATCTCGAAGCTTTTACAGTCGAAATCGTTCCAAATGACGGTGTCTACTGCGGAGGGAAATTCATGTTTGTAGTGAATCCGGAAGATTACCCCAAGTCAGCTCCAAGTGTTACATGTGAGACGCGGATTTATCACCCGAACATTGATCACGGGAGTGGTGACGTCTGCTTGAATTTACTCGAAGAATGGACAGAAATTTACAGCTTAGAGGACTGTGTCCAGGGATTGCTGTTTTTATTTTACAATCCGAACTTAGAAGATCCGCTGAGTGCCTTGTTTGATCCAGATTGCTACAGCTTTGATACGTTCGCCGAGAATGTGCGGCTGTCACTTGAAGGCGGCGAGGTTGAAGGCTTTGCCTTTGACAGGAATCTTGTGAACGAAAATGATGTTGCAGACAGAAACAGTGAGTCTACAAATTTTCAGTGTCAAGATGAGGCCACACTTAACGATGCAGTGTCAAACATTTATGATACAGTTTGCGATGAGCTGAACAACATTGTTGTCACTGGAAACACAGAAACAAACGGAGATTCAAAGGCGAATACAAAGGCTGACGAGACAGGTGTCCTTATTTCAGGAAAAGTCCATCCACATAGACCAACAGAATGGACAACAGGGACATGAATGCCTTGGGTGAAGGAATAAAATTGGAGTAAATACTAAAACAAAGTTGACTTCGAAATTGTACACAGGCTGATCACGCTGTTCTCATCGGCCTCTAGTCCCCCCATTTCCAAAGAAGTTCCTTGCAAGGAGGATTTTAATGTTGAAGGTGCGCCGATCAAGCAAACGGTTACTACAAAATTGTGCATTTTCTAGAAGTTCTTTTGAACAAAAAAGAAATAAGAAAACACTATGACGATTGCTGCTATAACTCATGTAATCTGATGACAGTGATAATTAATGCACCTATCAATGTTAAGCCCCAGGGTGGGGGGGGGCGGGCTACCTACGGGAAATTGACTCAGAGAGCCTTGCCCTGGGTAGGGATTTTGACATGTAGGCATTGCCCCATGGTCTCCCCATGGTCGGGAATTTGACAAGTCCGCCATCTTGGAACACCGAGAGAACCTGGAGATGAGTTCTCCTCAACGTTGGTTTTGATGGGACTTCCCTTGTTTTCCTGATTTTTCTGGACACCGTGGTTGAAAGAAAGGTAAGCAAATCCGTTGTCAGGGGTAAATCCATACCGGTTTCCAACGTTTTACGGAAGTCGGTCAGAAACATGAGAAAGGGGACTTTGGAGAGTTAAAATCTAAAATCTTCCTGGGGGAGTATGCCCCCGGACCCCCCTAGAAACTATTTCAGATCCTAGCTCCGCCCCTGGTCTTGTCTTTTTGTAAATAACGGTCCATCACTTCTATCAGTCCTAGCTGGAGTGTTCACAAGTACGAGAATGTTTCTTTCTACTTTTTTTTGTGATTACTTTTTGTATCATTTCTACATATTCATGAATTTTCCACTCTATCATTGTGCACGTTTGATTGATTCGAAAGCTGGTTAATATTGTTCATGTTGCTTTGCTAAATGTTAGGGTCTTGTTCGGTACTGTGAGCAGCGGAAAGGTTTCGTGTTACACAACAAATTTCCATCAGCTGTTAAAAGGGAATTTGAAATCGACAGTGAAGAACATTCATTGGTGTTCGAAAAGTGAGAATCTAATGAAAAAAAAGTTACTCCAGGGCAGAAATGTGATGTTCCAATGGTTCCCGGGGGTGGGGGAATTTGACAGTCTGTAGTTGCCCAGGGGTGGGAAATTTGACGCCAGTTTCCACGAAAATGTCAAATTCCCCTGGGTCAGCCTGCCCCCCCCACCCTGGGGCTTAACATTGATAGGTGCATAAAATGCATCTGGGGCTGTAATGGGCTGACCCCACCTAGGAAAGGAGATGGTAACAGAGCTATTCCAGGAAAAGTTATATCCCGTTAAATGTATGCCAGCAACGTCAATAAAAATCTACGTTGCAGGCTGTATGTGAGATACAATAAATAAAAGCCATTTAAAATCTGCAGTAACAGTAAAATAATGATAACTTCGCACTTTTGAGGGGAGTTGCAGGTCTGTGTGTACATGCAGATTTGAGTGGAATTAACGTTGCAGTGTGCATCTACTTTGTTTTACTACTGTACCTTTAGATACTGTATTTCCACAAACCTGAACAAAAAGTATGAAATAGCCTGTTCCAGGCTCTCAGATAGTCGAGAAAACGAAAAGAACTGCGTGTGAAAAGCGAGTGGGGGCTTGGGTCGAGGCGAGCCACTCGCTTTTCACACGCAGTTCTTTTCGTTTTCTTGACTATCTGAGAGCCTGGAACAGGCTAAGTATGAAAAGAAGGAGGGGTCTAACCCTAACCCTAACCTCTTGGAAATAAGAAAGTAGTGAGGACAAGGATAATAATAGGGGTGGCGAATGGTTCTTCAAAAACTCTGGGTCTCGCAGTCTGGTTTTTTGAGCGGTTATGTGCGTCTCGCAGTCTCGTTTTTTATATGAAGGTGTCAAACACTTTGAAGTCTCGATCTTGCAATCTAAAAAGTCAAAATGTCTCGGGCTCGCAAAGAAAAACGCTGGTCTCGCCGTCTCGCAAAGTCTCGCTTTTACCATTCGCCACCCCTAATAATGAAAATGGGAACATGACCATCGGCCAGTGCCACTTGGCCCTCTTAGCCATTAGATCAGATAAATTATACTTGTTTCTTTTGACTCAAGTTATGTATCCCTCCAAATACAGACCACAGAATTTCCCACCAAAAAGTGAGTATCCAGCCTGTGACAACTAAAGGCACTGTTGCACTGTTCAATTTGTTGTGCACCCATCTCACGGATGCCATAGTGAGACAAGGTGCACAAACCAGTGCCCAATCATAGGCAAAAACCACTGCAGAAAGCTTCGCATATCGTTGCAACAATTTGTTTAAGCATTGTGTGGTGTAACATCTGTCCTGCAACTTGTGTCACAACAGTTTGCACCACCAGCCAATGAAAATGTACCTTTACCCTCATGTGATCATCAAAAACAAAACAAGTTGCAAGAAACCTTGTCTAGTGCAAAACCCATCAAGCAACATGTTTCACAATGTGAAAACTTTAGTTGCAACAAACTTGGGAGACAAGTCACAAGAAAAATTTCCAAGTGCAATAGTGCCAAAGGGGTGTGGGCAAGCCATACCAAATTAAGCAAAATCATATTTCAGTACAAGTCACTAGTCATACCAAAATGGTAGCTTAAAAACCAAAATTCTTATAATATTGTGAAAACTTGGTCTGGAAACAAATAAGGAAGGATAAGTCAGAACAAAGATGAACTTGTTTAGGATTGTGTAGTAGTACTAGCAGGCGGTTCTGGAGATACATGTAAATATCAACTGAGCTAAACAATCTGCAGTTGTACTGACAATTCAATTGTACAGTTAGGGCTGTTTGAATTTAACCTATTGCCATAAAGTGACTTTTTGTAACTTTGACTTAGCAAAATGTCTCCTTTTTCAAAATACTGCAGCAGCAACTTGAAGTGACAAAGGACTCTTTTCCAGGGTCTTTCATCCTCCCACCCCAGAGGAAGCAAGGGAAGAAAGACCCTGGTTCAGGCTGGTCACATGTCTTAGTGACAAATTTTCCACCTTGGGAGGGGTCCCCACTCGCCAAATGTTGTTGCCGCAGGTATTTGAAGATTGAAGCGCTGGCTGAAGCTTGGGTAGAGCAATTGCCATGTTTTTCAGCAATCTTCAATGTCTGATATTGTAAATCTAAAGCCAAAACAAGTAAAGTGCTTGGAAGCTTTTTCTTTTTGGTAGAGACGTGGTTGCTGTCTTGCCTACAGGGTAGGGAAAATGAATTATAATTGTTTTGACCTATTGCCAGTGCTGCTCTTTGGTTAAAATTTCCCTTCTATAGTGAGCTCAGGAAAGACAAATAACGACTTTGCTGCCTGTCCCTCTGGTTTTTTTTTGTCATCTCCCGCTCCTTGGGAGACACATGACTAGTCTTTCTTCCCTCACTTCCTCTGGGGTGGGGAGATGTAAGACCCTGGGAACTAGGTTGTTTTCACTCCCCTTTCTGGGGCTTTGCATTGAAAAAGAGCAAGCCATGACTTGCATCAGTTCACAGTGGTTGGATTCAACCTTTTAGATGCTTAACATTATAACAAATGCACATTATTTGCCTCCAGGTTATACAAAAAATGCAATTAAGGAATAAAGTCACTTCAGGCTATTATAAAAATTAATATAAATACAGCCCTTCATTTTTTATCCCATATAAAATTATTTGGCCCTTCCAAAAAAAAAAATTAATGTCAAAAATCTCAGTGCACGGTGTTATTGGTTAGGAATGTGAAGACCACAACCATAAAATGATTATAGGTTCACTTTTGAAATTATGGTTCTTCTAGTTTGCGGTCCTCATATGGTGTAATAGGAAGAAATCATGCCATAATACAGACGTCACTTCCTGAAAACTGAAAGTACTTGATTCAGTTTTTACACAGCTTTGAAAAATCAAATCACTCATCTCAGCTTCTAAAAGGAGATTTATCTTTTCCTATTATAAACATCACAAACAATAATATTAAAAATATCTGAATTCACAAGAATTATTTTTTTAATACTAAACTTTGTACAATGAACATGACTACAGTAATAACTGAACCTACAAATTAAATTGCATAAAATGCCATTGTTTATCTCCTTGTAGCATTTAGCCACACTGCTGGTTAATCGAAACAAAAAAAGTAGATGTTTACAGCATCTGCACAACAAAGATTCATTTGTTGCACCAACATGGCTGCCATTTCTAGTTGGTTTCCCTGTGAAATCAGGTGAAAAATTGGTCTAATTATAAATGGAGCATTTTTCATCACGTTAAGGGTCAGGACCATTTTGATTTAGGGATTAATTTAAAAAGGAACTTTTTTTGCTTAAAATGGAGATCAATTTCCAAAATGATTTGTCTCGTAGACCAAAATAGCAATGATCTACCCTATATTTTTTCATCAATAATATTGTGTGGGAACGTACATAATTTATGGAAATTAAGGGTATGGCAGAGGTAAAAATCTGTACAAGTTACACAAATTTCAACTGTTCAATTGTGAAATTCCTTAGAGATTTTAAACAAAAAATATAACTTTTGTGCTGACAATCAGACTTTTAATAAGAAAACCAAAATCAAGCAGCCTTTTGGCCATGTCCTGAACTCGATTGTGATTGGTCAATTTATAATCGACATTCTGGTAAAAAAATACATGTACTGTAATAATGCATCCACAGTTCTCTCAGTCAACAGTGCATATTTAACTCGCAAGCCTCCCTTACTGTATCTTGTAATTTAAATTAAAAATACACGTAAAGAGACCTTTATAATTGTATAACAATGCATGGGATGGGGGATGATGTGAGGGAAGATATTAAGTTTGAGCATGATTATGAAAAGAATACTTATTACAGTTCTAGCCTCAGAAGCCCTAGCCCTCCCCTCCCTCCATCCAACTAAAACTGTACATACACCTTTCTTCAAGACTTTTGTGTTGGTGTGCAGCCCATACCTACAGTAGTAGGGATTTATAATTTAGAAAATACTCTTTATTTGGCTCCTCCCTAGTGCAGACCTCTTGTAGTTGTTATTCA